>NW_007385444.1:0-3125 GCF_000475195.1 Diaphorina citri
TGGCCATTTATGCTGGTCTTTTTTGTAGCAATTTCCCATTGACGTGACTTCTGAACAAGTACTTTTTCAAACAGAGGGAACTGTAACTGCTAAGGTCTCATCGTCCCAAAATCAAAGAGAGAAGGAAGACAGGATAGGATAAAACCAGCCGTTCCAAGAACGAACGAAAGATTGTACCTCGGTACCGCTTTCGCATTACTTCAAGGCACATTCTTTTACATTCATGCCTATCGAAGAACGGAAAAATCTGGTTAAAAAATTTCCGCCCTGGCCGGGATTCGAACCCAGCACCTCCGGGTTGAGAGTCAGTGCACTTGACCACTCGGCCACAGAGTGGGGTACCTTTTCCGATTTTCTTTGGGGTTCGGCGTTATCCTTTTTAAAACTCCTCCATACCCTCCTATCTAACGCCTCCCTTCTTCTTTCAAGTTTTCTTTCTGGTTAGAAAATTTCCGCCTAGGCCGGGAATCCAAGAGTTTTATTAGTTGATTTTTCATTTTCATGGGTAACATATTTAATGGTCCATAGTATACAAACTAACATTTGTCACAAAATACAATACAAGGAAGATATTTTCAGTTTGATATGAAAAATAATACAAGTATCTTTTAGAACAGTATAAAATATCTATTTTCAAGCTATTTATTGCTTTCCATTTTTGTAAGTAAATTAAAGAGAAAGAACAATAAACTTACTGTGTTGACAAGTCTTGTTTTCAAATAACGGTAAATCTGAGTAGGTTCTGAAAAGGCACAAAAGCACATATAATTATTAGATTTAGAACTAATCCAGAATTCAATGCTCTGTATTATAATTTTTCACTATGTGAAAGTTAAGATATACGGCTGGATTTTCTTTTCTGAACCAGCCTAGTCAGCTTAGAACGTAGCACACCTACCTTGTGTGTGCTAGGTCATAGCTTCAATTCCTACCTAGGGCAAATTTGATTGTGAACAAGTAACATTCTTTCTCTGAATGGCTGGCTTTCTCCTATCTTGTCCTCCTTCTCTGTATGTTTTGGGATAAGTCAATTCCTACCTAGGGCAAATTTGATTGTGAACAAGTAACATTGTGTTGACTGTTGACCATGTCAAGTGAAGACCATGTCCAGAAATATGTATAAAGTAACATTCTTTCTCTGAATGGCTGGCTTTCTCCTATCTTGTCCTCCTTCTCTGTATGTTTCGGGATAAGATGACATTTATTTTCCGTATCTGCTAAAGTCTTATCGTCCCCAAATCGAAGAGAGAAAGAAGATAGGATAGGAGAAAGCCAGCCGTTCCGAGAACCCGAGAACGAACATTATCCGTTCAGGATAAACTCCGCCCCGGGCGGGAATCTAACCTGCGGCCCAGCGCTTACAAAACAAACGCGCTACACTCCAAGCTAACTAGACTGGCGAAAAGAGAGTTTATTTATTACATCAGAAAAGAAGGACTAGTTTCACCAGCAAGGGTATATTCAGACATGGTCACTTTGTCTAAATTTCCTTTTTTTTTCAGCCCGAATCACCATACCTCCGGCTGGAGCAATCGCAATTCATATCCAGTCAACCAATCAGCGACGCCCCTCTGCGGTTTCAAACCAACTACCATATCAACCCTGACAATATAGAGAACATCTTGATAGGTAATTTTACTTTCTGAACGAATAAATTGAAATAGAATAGAATAGAATCGAATATAATAGAATAAAATAGAATAGAATATACCCTGCTAATGCTGCCAGAATGAAACTGAAAAGTCTCTTTACAACCGCAGTCTAAACAAGGTCTTAAGTACCTATTTGGTACAATATTGTACCAATAGATCAGTTAGTTGCGCTTACTTGGGTAATGTTTCAAATCGTGAAGGTTGTGACTGTCAACGGAGATTTAATTGAACTTGTGAATGTAAAATAGAATAGAATATACCCTGCTAATGCTGCCAGAATGAGACTGAAAAGTCTCTTTACAACCGCAGTCTAAACAAGGTCTTATGTACCTATTTGGTACAATATTGTACCACTAGATCAGTTAGTTGCGCTTACTTGGGTAATGTTTCAAATCGTGAAGGTTGTGACTGTCAACGGAGATTTAATTGAACTTGTGAATGTCAATTTGTTTTTTTTTCTTGCAGATCCCACCATTCACCTTGTTATCCTCTATAGTTCATCCACTCTACATTGCTACCGAGTCATTCACACCGAAGTGAAGGTTCCTCTGAAAGACCTTGTGAAAGGGCAAAGGAAGAGCGCTGGCCAAATTAAAAAAAGGCCTGCGACGCTATTAAAAGAGCATTTATGTTAACTGATAAACAACATTCATGTGCGCGGGATGCCGCGGAAAGGTAGGACTCTTGAAAGGTGTACCGCGGTGGCAAAAACTTTGAGAAGCACTTCATTAGGTATTAAGTTATAAACCCGACTTGTGTAATTTGGTAAACATTTAACCATGGGAATTTGACTCGAACTCAAGTCATTCAGGCAGCGGTCTCCAATCAATGCTCCCACAGCATAAAGTTGTGGCCATGGGTTAAATAAAAAACAATTAAATAATATCCGAGCATAGACCAACATATCCTAACCCAGTAAGTACGTAATCACAACCTAAATTAAAGATAGGTAGCTTCTTATTTTAAAAAAGACGTTTTCTTTTCCAAGGGGTTTGATAGAGGGAACTGTAACTGCTAAGGTGTTATCGTCCCGAAATCGAAGAAAGAGGGAAGACAGAAGAGGATAAATCCAGCCGTTTAGAGAACAAAACTCATCTGTTTGGGATAGTTCGCCCTGGGCGGAAATCGAACTCGCGGCCTATCCCTTACAGGGCTGACAAGAAAAAGTTTGGAACCCACTACAATCGGAATTTCAAGTAGGTCTACAGTATGTTTCCGAAGGTTTGGGGATATGGGCCTACCTTGTAAGCGCTATATCGCGGTTCGATTCCCGCTCGGGGCGAATTATATTCTGAACAGATAAGGTTCGTTCTCGGAACGGAAGGCTTTCTCCTATCCCATCTTCACTTTTCCTTCTCTCTTCACCCAACGGGACGAAAAAACCTTAGCAGTCATAGGTTACAGAAGATTACAGTTCCCTCTATCAAACCTCTTAAAAAAAAAAAAAAAAAAAAAAAAAAAAAAAAAAAAAAC
>NW_007385445.1:0-3122 GCF_000475195.1 Diaphorina citri
ATTTTTCCTGCTCTATGACTTTGAAACACCACCCAAGTATGCCCAACTGATCTATTCAATAGATACTAGATCTATAAAGGACATAGGTAAACAAATTTCTAGAAAATGGAGCCATAAATTTCTGCATACTTGAATAACCGATACATAAATTTTATACAGTATGTCCCAGAAGTTGTTTTATCTTTTGAACGAGTAGGGATTATTTGAATTCAATTGATCCTAGAGTTAGAAAAAGGCATAGTTAAAGGGGTACCTCAAAGGACTTCTGTGAGGTACCCCACAATGTTAGAGGGATAATTATTATGTTCTGGTTTAAATTGTTAGAATGATACACCCATTACACCCTGTATACAGGACAGCTCGGACTCTGTCTGGAAAATTTGATTTCTGGATCATCCGGTATGCAAGTAGCAATAAGGAATGCAACTATAGAGGGGTGTGTTCAGAGAGTTGTTAGGGCCAGAGGGGTGTGTTCAGTTGTTAGTTGTTAGGGCGAGGCAATCAATTTCCATTGCAGTCAGCTATAAGTTTGTTTATTCGTGTATCTTGTCGATTAATATTTTATATACAGGGCGATTAATATACAGGGTGAATACTACCTCTGACAGAGATTGGGGATGAATTCCCCTGGTGGGAAAATTTCGAAGCTCTGTTATGAATTTAAGGGTACACGAAATGGTGCACTTGTTCTCCTTACGATGAGAAAATACGAAGTTTGCGGCTACCTGGTTGTACATATTAAAGTATTAGACAAATAATGCACTGTAATGATTTTTTTAAAGAGGTTTGACAGAGGGAACTGTAACTGCTATGGTCTTATCGTCCCGAAATCGAAGAGAGAAGGAAGACAGGATAGGACCTACCATATAAGTTAAAAGAATTGTGTCTTTTCTCTCACATCTACTGAGGAACATACTACGAGATGGACATGTTACGACACAGACACAAAACTAATGCAGTCAGTTTGTTGTTTTCATTTTTATGAAATAAAAATGGAGATAAAACAAAAACAAAACAAAAAATTAAGTCGAACTCGAGACGCCAAAAGCGTACAAGGTTCAAGGTTGCTAAATGAAAAAGAAAAAGTTTGCAAACCACTAGATTACAAAGAGAAATGAGAAGAGATGAGTCTTATGTAAGAGAAAAAAAGCGAATAATAAGATAAGGAGAAGAGGAAGGAGTGGGCAAAGGAAAGGAAAGAGGAATAGAGGAGAAGAAAAGATCAAACAATTTAACGCGGGGATCGAAACCTGATAGCTCTGAGGAATGAGAAAAGTCATATGAAATAAGATAATGCAGATGAAGAAATGAGAATATAAAACGAGAAGAGGAGGCGAAGGGAAGCAAAAGAAGAGGAAGATTGTGATATCATACCAAGAAGCGAAGAGCTTAGGAAGGGGAAAGAGAGGAGTAAGAAAATGAAAGAAGAAAGGGCTGGATAAGGTAAGAACGAAGAGGGAAATAAGAAAAAGAATGCGATATCATACCAAGAAATGAAGAGAAAGAAATAAGGGGGGGAAGAGAGGAGAAAGAGGGAAAAGAAAAGAAGGAAAAGAAACAGCAATAAAAAGGGAGAGCTCTCTTTCATCAGATACATGAGGTAAGAAGGAGGAGGGAAATAAGAAAAAGAATGTGATATCATACCAAGAAATGAAGATAAAGAAATAAGGGGGGGAAGAGAGGAGAAAGAGGGAAAAGAAAAGAAGGAAAAGAAACAGCAATAAAAAGGGAGAGCTCTCTTTCATCTCCATTTTTCTCTAATTCGATCTCTTCTCTTCTAGCTCTTTCCACATAGGTAGCTCTGCTAGGCAACTCTGAATATAATTAGAATCTCTCTCTCTCTCTCACACACACACTCACACTCACTCTCTCTCTTTCTCTTTCTCTTTCTCTCTCTCTCACACACACACACACACACACTCGCTCTCTCTCTCTCTCTCTCTCTCTCTCGCTCTCTCTCTCACACACACTCACACTCACTCTCTCTCTCTTTCTCTCTCTCTCTCACACACACACACACACTCGCTCTCTCTCTCTCTCTCTCTCTCTTTCTCGCTCTCTCTCTCTCACACACACACACACACACACACACACACACACACACTCACTCTCTCTCTTTCTCGCTCTCTCTCTCACACACACTCTCTCTCTCTCTCACACACACACACACTCACTCTATAGATCGGAAACTTGATAGTGGGAACTGTAACTGCTAAAGGTCTTATCGTTCCGAAAGCAAGAAGGACAACAAGATAGGAGAAAGCCAGCCGTTCTGAGAACGAACCTTATATCTAGGGTAAGTGTACCATTTATTCGCCCACCTAAAAAACGTACCATTTATTGGCCCACCTGTGGGTCTACGCTACATAAGTCTGAACTGGACGAACTTTTACAAGATCCAATTTTATCAAAAGAAAGGGCTTAAAGAATGCTATCGAACCAGTGGTATTCCAAAATTGTAGTCATAAAAACAAAAATTAGAAAAATCAAAGTTCCTTCCTAAAAAAAATTTTAGTCGATTTTTGCTAAAATCTAACCGTTTTTCTTAAGGATTCATATTTACGCCTTAAGGTTTCTACACGTTATTTTTCATTATTATTCAATCTTAAGATATCTGGGATAAAGTAGACAATATTCCACGTCTTTTGGTTAAAGTATCAATTTTTTATCTTTAACACAGACCATTTAAAAGGCATGGGCGAATAAATGGATCAAAAGTGTAGCCATGTTCCTAATGTTCGCCCCATGGGCGAACAATTGGAACTCCCTATAAAATCATGGTTCCTATTATTGGCCCATGGCGTTTTTCTCGTTTCCCCCCCCTCTACCTCCCCTTTCCTTCCCTCCCCCCTCTACCTCACTGTAGACTGTAAGTGTAGACCCCCTCTACCTGACTGTAGGTGTAGACCCCTCTACCTGACTGTAAAGTGTAGACCCCCTCTACCTTACTGTAGACTGTAAGTGTAGACCCCCTCAACCTGACTGTAGGTGTAGACCCCTCTACCTGACTGTAAGTGTAGACCCCCTCTACCTGACTGTAGACTGTGTAGACCCTCGTGGCGGACATAAAAGGAAACTGTCTGCAAAGAAAATGACAAGTGAGATAAGACAAAGGAAAGCTG
>NW_007385446.1:0-3122 GCF_000475195.1 Diaphorina citri
ACCAACACCAACACCAACACCAACACCAACACCAACACCAACACCAACACCAACACCAACACCAACAACAACAACAACCATCGATCCCTGCCGAGACCCTAAAGTGCCCTAGACTGGCCTAGATCCTCGCACTAGTGGATTATAAGAGAGCCTATAACCTGCAATAGAGTTAGGTACCACTCGCACCGAAAAATAATCAGCTCAATTTTTCCATTTGGAGTGAGGGTTGAAGCTATGGTCAATACTCCATTGAGGACGCTTATATTCATTAGCTAGGGTAGAGCTCTGGTGTGGACGCTTACTTAGGCTGTGGGGACTAACAGGTTGATTTCCATTTGTTGACCTGTGGTAATAGACAGGGACCGATGTTGAAGGTACTCTAACTATGTAAAAAAAATGCCCAGGCTCCGCAACACAAAAACCCTTAGCACTGAACATGTCCGGTAAAAAAAAAAAAAAAAAAAAAAAAAAAAAAAAAAAAAAAAAAAACCAAGAATATTTAATTTTCCCCCTTTTAAAAAAAAAAAAAAAAAAAAAAAAACGTAGAATGGAAAGTTGATTTTTTCCCCCATGTGTTCGTAATTAAATTGGAGTTATCTCTTTGAGGAGTTAGTAACTAGGAGAGAGATTTCATAATCCCCCCTGCACTATTGTGAGTAACATTATAAGCGTTATTTCTTTAACCATCAGTCCTGGGGTTAACTGTACACATATAGTATATGCCAGGAGAAGAGGGGAACACCAGAGGGAACTAACATCAAAGGATGTCAAGGTAATAGATGTGGTGCTGGTGGTGGTGGTGTAGGGGGAGAGCTTATTTCATATCTCGATAGAATGTTGGGATTATTGAACGAAAGAAGAGAGATCTACCTTTTTGGTCTCAATCAGGTCTATAAGGGGTTAGAGGCTAAGTATAGCGTAAAAAAAAACGCCACAGGTACAAAAAACTTTGAACCAAATCAGAAGGCATACTATTCTGTCTGAAGTTTGCATTCAGATTACAGTTACTTGTATTGTTGGTACCTATTACAATATTTTCGTAAGAGGGAGTAAACAAAGTTGGTGGGAGCCAGCCTAGTTAGCTTAGTTGGTAGTGCGTCTGCCTTGTAAGCGCTAGGCCGCGGGTTCGATTCCCGTCCGAGGCGGATTTTATCCTGATGGGATAATGTTCGTTCTCGGAACGGCTGGCTTTCTCCTATCCTGTCTTCCTTCTCTCTTCGATTTCGGGACGATAAGACCATAGCAGTTACAGTTCCCTCTGTCAAACCTCTTAAAAAAAAAAAAACCTACGTCAATAGTTTGAAGAGACGCCCGGCATAAATCAACACGGAACAGAGTTTTGATGTTTTACTGATTTTTTTTTTTTTTTTTTTTTTTTTTTTTTTTTTTTATTTTATGTTAAAATTTTTTTTAGTTTTTAATTTATCTCTTTCCTAATTAAGAAGAAAATTAAAAACATAAAAAACTCATCAGTAAGTTTTTTTTTCTGAAAAATCTTAATTCTTTCTTTCTTTCTCGTTATAGAATTGCTTGAGGATTATTTTTTCCCCTTTGCTTATTTATTCAACCCTGGTTGTGAGTAATAGACAAAACGCAAATACCTTAGTAATATCGATAGTAATGAACCAAGTATCAGTGAATTAACATCATTTTCTAATCATTAACCATTTTCAATACCTACTTTTAATAATCATTAACCATTTTCAATACCTACTTTTAATAATCATTAACCATTTTCAATACCTACTTTTAATAATCATTAACCATTTTCAATACCTACTTTTAATAATCATTAACCATTTTCAATACCTACTTTTAATAATCATTAACCATTTTCAATACCTACTTTTAATAATCATTAACCATTTTCAATACCTACTTTTAATAATCATTAACCATTTTCAATACCTACTTTTAATAATCATTAACCATTTTCAATACTTTGAATCATCATTTTAACAATTTTGGGGCCGATTCTTTCGTGAATGAATATTGATGGAAATAGAAACTATTTATGATAAATCTCATCAAGTCTCAAAGTTCAATTACCTATAAGTAACTTGATGTACGTTCCAAGTACGCGAATCATCAAAACTTAAAGTTCATTAAGTTTATAGCAATCATCAGAAAGCAGAAAACTTCTAAATACCTACATCACTGTACCTAATTATTATCATTGGACCGTAAAACTGAACTCGTGAGAACGAGAGGGAAGTTTATACCGAGGAGCAAAACTTTCAGACTTTATGGTTATTGTTTGAAATCATAAAACAGGGTGAAAATAGAAACCTTTGAATTTCATTGCCAGCCTGATGATTAGCTTGGTGAGGGTCTGGTTTGTAAGCGCTAGGGTTGTGGGTATGTATATAAGCTGAACCCGACTTTTCATTCTGTTTGCTCCTACACCTAAGCCTCAGAATGAGCTTTTAGTGTATACTAGGTTGAAGGTATCAGATTCCTACCTTTATTCTAAACTAAACAGATTACGCATATTCTCCGATCAAGTATCGTTCTCCTATATCCTGTCCAATTCAATTCAATTCAATTCCTTGTCTCTTTGATTTTGAGAGATAATGATGAACAATACCTAATTAATAGTTACCTATTAACGAACACACCTAGAGGTTAGAGGTACATAGGTACGCACAGTGTCTAGATTCTAGCTGCTGTCTTTGTAGCAGGAATGGATGTCCAAGGCCATCAGGACTCAGGACATAAAAGTCCAACTTAGAAAAAGAACCTCCTTTTGTTTGACCCTGTCGCAATAATGATAAATAAAATAATAAATTTAATGTAAATGATGTTTTTCCTAGGTTTCTTTTTTTAAATTAATTTTATCATCTCAGTTTCGAGGCAAGAGGAAAAGCAAGACTTTTTTTATTATTATTTTTACTTCTGTATAAATTAAGAAAGAAATGGGAAGCAAGACAGAACAAGAGAAATGATATAGAAGATCGTCTTCTTTTTTTTATGGCTGAAGAATGTTCTGGAAAATGGAGATAGATAAATGAGAAGTAGAGATGGGAAAAGAACGTACGAACGAGCTGTAGGAACTTGTTCTTTGAAAAAGTTCGTTCCTGAACGGAACTGTTCTTTCTGAACGGTAAGTTCATTTCAATCAA
>NW_007385447.1:0-3121 GCF_000475195.1 Diaphorina citri
ATTACTGAGATATTGGGAAAATCCTCCAATGCTGCAGTGAGCACCAAAGTTGTGATATAATAACACAAAGAAACTGCATTTACTATCAAAGAGTTCATACAAAAAAGTAGAAGGAGAAGACATTATAGCCAACGAACGGGCAAAAGATGACTAAACCTCGATTTTTCTACCAAATTGAGCGGGTACAGAGATAGCCCCATGTTATTTTTGATTTTTGTTCTTAGCGATCTCCGCGCCCCTTATAAAGATCAATTCAGTAGACTGATTCACATCAATCAAGCTAATACTCGTCACTTTCAAGTAATAATGATAGCAATAATGAAACCTGACGAGAAAAAAAAGAGAAGAAGAAGAGGAGGAAGAACAAGAAGAAGGGAGACGAAGAAAGAAAAGGGACTGCGGTAAAAATAAATGAGAAAAATACGTAAATAGGAGAAACATAAATAAATATTCATTATTTGTGTTAAAAGAAGAGATCAATGTCAGGGAAGAAAAAGGAAGAGGAAAAAGAAAAAGAAGAAGAAGAAAAAGAAAAGAAGAGGAAAAAGGAGTAGGAGGAGGGGAAGAAAAGAGTAGAAAAGGAAGAAGAGGGAAAAGAAGGATGGGGACGGACGAGAGGGAGAGGAGTAGGTGGAAGAGAATAAGGATGAGGACGACAAAAAAGAGAAGAAGGAGGTGAAGAGGAAAAGAAGAAGGAGGAGGAAGAAAAGGAAAAGGAGGAGGAGGAGGGGAAAAAGAAGAAGAAGAAGGAGAAGAAGAAGAAGAAGAAGGAGCAGGTAGATGAATGAAAAAGAGAAGGAAAAGGAGGAAGAGTCAAAGAGGAGGAGGAGGAAGAAGGAGAAGAAGAAGGAGGAGGAGGAAGAGAGGAGGAGGAGAAGGAGGTGAAGGAGAAGTTAGCACATTAGGTATTCAATGTGAGAAATCTCCTGAAAAAGTTCGAAGGGAAAAAATAGGGAAGAAGGAGCTTTCAACACACCATCCTTTACACTACAGGTATACATATCATAACCTCTTCAGTGATTCTGTGATTCCATTCGTGGAGATTGGAGAACACAAATAAAAAAAAAAATCTGGTGTGAACATTACACGACTTTCCTTATCCTATTGAATGATGCTTATTTGAGTGTTCTTTTACCCTAACTTTTACAATATCTCTAACCGTTTTGTCGCTATAGCTGAAAACCATCAAAAAACGGTCGAAACCCGCCAAAAAGCGGTTAAAATACCGCCAACCGCAGCACCTATTTTAACCAAACGACAGCTACATACCAAATTTCAAGTCTCTAGCTCTTACCGTTCTCGAGATATTTTGTTTACAGAGAGACAGACACACACACACACGGACCAATGGCTGAAAGATACATACCTAATTTCAAGTCTCTAGCTCTTACCGTTCTCGAGATATTTTGTTTACAGAGAGACAGACACACACACACACGGACCAATGGCTGAAAGATACATACCTAATTTCAAGTCTCTAGCTCTTACCGTTCTCGAGATATTTTGTTTACAGAGAGACAGACACACACACACACGGACCAATGGCTGAAACTTAAAGGAATTCTAATTGTGTTAAGCATATTTAAATGCTTGTCACAAACATCGTTCCCTGATTATTTCACCTAGATAAATTTCATGACATGACTTGGACTTGAACCACCAACCTCCAGATCCAAAGTCCAACGCGTTAACAACTGCACCACTGAGGTTGGTCTTTGATGTGCGTTGCACTAGTTTGGACGTGTTTGCAAAGCATCGTGCAATGCAATGCAAATGATGTACCTACTATAGGCCATTACTAGTTGAGTATCGGTACAAAAATTCTCGGATACATGAAAAACGTTCGCATTCGTCAGATTTGATTTTACTTGCAACGTGCAATGCAAATGCTTTGCACATTGCTTTGCACGTTGCATTGCACAAGTCTGGACCCACCATTAAGGGCGCTAACTCGAAATAATGGGTTTTTGTGATTCAGATACCATTAGATAGAACTCTTTTGTAGCAACTGATGCTAAAAAGCATCATCCTAGCTTTAATAATTAGTTATTGGTTTGAATCGACTCTTTTTTTTCTAAATTGAAGGGTTCTCTTGAAGAAGCTCTTCCGCCCAACTTGAGACAAAATCAGTACATAAAAAAAGCAAACTCTGAGGCTTAGTTGTAGGGACAAACAACCCTAAAGGTTGGTTTAAGTTTATACGAAACTATACTCCATGTGTCAGTACAAGAAGATCCTTTCGAAATCTCCTATTTCACAGAGCGTAGGTAGCACAATTATGATATCAGAGTGGTTTTCTCCGCAAAATCATCGGGAAAAAAGAACTTTTACAAAGTTATCTAGAAAACTTTATTAATATATCAAGTTTTCAAGTACTAATGTACTATATAGCTTTTTTATTTTTTTTTTTTTAAGAGGTTTGACAGAGGGAACTGTAACTTCTATGGTCTTATCGTCCCGAAATCGAAGAGAGAAGGAAGACAGGATAGGAGAAAGCCAGCCGTTCCGAGAACGAACATTATCCCACCAGGATAAAATCCGCCCCGGGCGGGAATCGAACCCTCGGCCTAGCGCTTACAAGGCAGACGCACTACCAACTAAGCTAACTAGGCTGGCAATTTTATTCTTCACAATTTTTTTAAGCCATCCAACGAATACGAGCCCATTGAAAGCAACCAGATCTTTTTGGATCACTAATGTTAGGCAACGTTGCGTGTGGTTAGTATCCAGATGGGTGACTATCTGGGAAATCGAGATCTGCTGGGGTTTTCCCGGTCCAAAATTTCACAAAGGATTGAAGAAGGTGGTGTGTACGGGTTTCCAGGAAGTTTTGTAAGAATTACATCAGCTTTTGTTTTTGAATCCAATTGGAACCGGCACTAATTCCGTTTCTTACTTCCTCAAATATGTTGACGGGGTATACCTAAAAAACTGATTACACAAAATTCAACTGATTGGCCATAAGGAGTGCGAAAATTAGCTGACTGACCTCAAGGCAATGTGCATAACCGCGGTTTACATCGTTTGGCGAAAGAAAATTTCAGAAAAGTCGTACCGTTTTCCAGTAGTACAGGAAAAACCACTTTCGGGATCATAAAACTCAACTGATTGGCAATAAGGA
>NW_007385448.1:0-3121 GCF_000475195.1 Diaphorina citri
ATGTAAAGTTGTGTGTGTTGCTTGATCTGCCCACCAGGCTCATTGTTAAAAGGAAAACACAATGAGAAAAGAGTTTTTATTTTCAGGCCTTGGCTATCAAGTTTGGTCGAGAGTACAAAAAGCGGAAGAGACTGAAGTACTCCGGACCCAAAGTACCAGCTAAGTTATGGTAGGCGTTACAATGTGTGAACTTACAATATACAAGCGACAAATATGTATCTACAAGATGTTGGAATGAATGACGAGAGTTTTCAAGTTTTTATTATTATTATTTTCTCCAAGAGGTTTGAAAGAGAGAACTGTAACTAAGGTCTTAACGTCCCGTAAGCGAACAGAGAAGGAAGACAGAATAGGAGAAAGCCAGCCGTTCCGAGAACCATAACCGTTGAGGAATAATACCTGTTAACTTTAAGGTACTTCTGTGGAAGTGCAACGTGAAACCGTTCACATTTTTTTGAGCTTTTCTAAATGAACAAAGCGCCAAAGTCCTTCTTTAAGAAAACATACTAGATAATTTTATCATGTTTAGATTCTGAAGGAGAAAAATGAATGGTTGGTCGCGAGGATTAGTAAGCTTCACAAATGGTATTAGGAGTTGTGTAGCATTCCGTTCTGTAGTGTTTGCAATCACATTTAGATCTCTCTAAGCTAGGGACAAGGTCGGATTTCGGACGGTCCGTGGGTAGATGGTAGGCTGAATGTCGGATCCTACACCACTGACAACGCATGATTTACAGCGATACAATTAGCAGAAAAATTACCAGCAAAACAAATAGAGGTAGCCCACCAAGATATCATCCATACAGGTTATAATGAAACCCACACCACTGACAACGCATGATTTACAGCGATACAATTAGCAGAAAAATTACCAGCAAAACAAATAGAGGTAGCCCACCAAGATATCATCAGAAGATATTCTCATAACTCCAGTGGAGGTACAAGTTTATCTTGGTACTTTGGGATTTAATTAATTAGAAAGAAATCTGGGATTCTCTGAATGAAATAAATCATATTGCAACATGATCAGTAGATCAGGTTTGTGAGGCTTCTGTAAGTCTCTCTGATAGGTATTTTATAACTATACATACTTACATACACTTGTAGCGTGTGTAGTTATATCATGTCCCTATGATCAGTGGTATATACGGATGCCCCCGCAAGGTGTCGCCTGGGTTCCAACTTGGGTCAATCTATTGACGAGGGGGATGGATGCTCCAAATTAAAGGCATTTGGAGGCGCCTGAATGTGTCCTTAAATCACTAAAGTTAAGCAACTTTGTAGTTTTTGCGGATGGATCAGACTGGGTAAAAGTGCCCCACTCAGGTTGAACGAGATTAATGTGAGTAGGCGGGTAGCTTGTCGTCAAATGGAGGGCTATCTATCATAGTGCAGTTGAAACTGTCTAATTGGAGACCGTCTAAAAAGGAATCTTGGAAAAAGGGGGGAAAATCGTGACCCCCTTCATTGGTAATTGTAATCCAGAAACCTGGATAAGTGGGAAAAAGTTGCTGGTCCCATGCATTCCCATCCTTAAATCACTAAAGTTAAGCAACTTTGTAGTTTTTGCAGCGGATAGATCAGACTGAGTAAAAGGGTCCCACTCAGGTTGAACGAGATTAATGTGAGTAGGCAGGTAGCTTGTCGTCAAATGGAGGGCTATCTATCATAGTGCAGTTGAAACTGTCTAATTGGAGACCTATCTTGGAAAGGAATCTTGGAAAAAGGGGGGAAAATCGTGGCCCCTTCATCGGTAATTGTAATCCAGAAACCTGGATAAGTGGGAAAAAGTTGCTGGTCCCTTGCATTCCCACTTAGTCTGGTTCGACTGTATATAAAATGAAACACACATTTTGAAAAGTTCTATAATAACTTCTAGATAGAATAATTATATTATGTACATTTCTTTTTCTTATAAAATTACCTAATCTACAGTCTTATATTAGATCTGTTACTCTGTTTTTGAACTTAAGAGGTTTGATAGAGGGAACTGTAACTGCTAAGGTCTTATTGTCCCGAAAGCTAAGAGATAAGGAAGACAGGATTGGAGAAAGCCAGCCTTTTCTACAGGGCGAGAAGCGAGCTAACTAGACTGGCTAACATGTGGCTTAGATTGCTGTTTCTTAAGCTATGTCCACACCCACACATAGTCGGATCGACGAGGTGAAGAAGTCGATCTATGTTGTGGAGGCAGTGTACGGTTTCAGTCAACGTCAATCGACCATCGATTAACGACGTTGGCTATGTGTGGACACAGTTTTAGACCAACATAAAGTCTCACTAAGGCTGTGTAGCTGTAGACCCAGGTATCAAAGCATGTTCTCTCTACTTGGCGTAATCAGAACCATCTACCCATCCAGTGAGCTCAGTTTCATTTCAAGCCTCAGCAAAAATCAGAGTTATTACCGATTTTTATTATTTTCTCGAATTCCATTGAACTGGTTCGACTGTATATTAAAATGAAACACACATTTTGAAAAGTTCTATAATAACTTCTAGATAGAATAATTATATTATGTACATTTCTTTTTCTTATAAAATTACAAACATACAAGAATACAAATATACTTACAATAATTAAAAAATAAGAATAACTATAAGTTAACTTTTTCTTGCACTTCCTATTTATTTATCAATCAGTTTATAATGGTTGGATCAAACTTTTTAATGAAATACGCGAGTTTTCTTCTTTTGTGTGTAAAATCCTCCCAATAATGACTTCCAGGTACCTACTTTGCAATGGAAACAGAAAACTTCAAAACGTAGGTATATTCAACACTGGATTTTCGTCTTTAGGAACCTTTTGAATAAAAGCGTTCAATTGGTCATTTGGTTCAAAGTCCAAAGCAAATTCTTCTTCTCCTTCTTTTGTGTGTAAAATCCTCCCGATAACGACTTCCAGGTACTTTGCAATGGAAACAGAAAACTTCAAAATGTAGGTATATTCAACACTGGATTTTCGTCTTTAGGAACCTTTTGAATAAAAGCGTTCAATTGGTCATTTGGTTCAAAGTCCAAAGCAAGAAAATTTGTACCCGTATCAATTTTAGGGCATAAAAAAAGGAAAACAAAAATTCCAAATATGAACACTCGTGCTTCAGTAAGTTATTCTCATTGGGTA
>NW_007385449.1:0-3120 GCF_000475195.1 Diaphorina citri
GGGGGGGGGGCATCAGATCTAGTTTGAACACCCTGTATGTAAAAGATATCATATAAGTAGATGATATAAAACTTGGAACAACTCTTTGAACACGAGATCCGAGTTGAAAATGCATTACCCTACTTTTATATGTGAATGCCCGCGTGTATCTATATGTTACCGCGAATTTCCGAAAAGGGGGTGATGGATGGTTTGGACACATGGTTTGAGAGGTATTTGGGGATGGGCCGAAGAGGCACGGCCCACCCCTCTAAATAAGGCCCTGAGAGGGAGACCAATGAGAGAGGGGGGTGGAGAAGACAGGAAGAAGTGAATAGACCAGGGGTGGCCATAATGTAGCCTCGTTGTGGCCACTTCGCGAACCGTAAGCGGCTCAAGAGACGATCTTGATTTAGGGGGTGGGCCGGGCCCCTTGGCCATGAGACGATCTTGTGTGGCTTTCCAATCATGGTTCATACTCGTTGACAAATTTCTCGTCGAGACTCGAAAACTGAAGATTAGAATTTCCATGAGCCTGAATTCTGAAGATTGTAGACCAAAATTTTCAAAAATTTCGCCTGTGGTGCTGTAATTCACCTTGTCCCTTTTCGTGTAAACAAAAAAATCCTGGTTAGGTGATAAGGGCTATTTTTTCCAAAACTATTTACCTGCCTACTTATTACTCCTTAAAAGTAGGGCGCCCCAATTTGTCGGTCCACCATGATTTATTTCGGTAGCATCACTCCAAAAGTTTTTTTTTGAAAATAAGATTCTCAACCGCTGCACCGGCTAGAGTCCACCGGTTGATGAACACTGGTGGATTGGTGGATTAGTGTAATAATCGTACAAATCTGGCTAAGGGACGTTAAACAGGGAGTAGCAGTAGACCAGCTTAGTCTGGCTGGTGGGGCTCTAAACAGAGAGTATACCAGCCTGAATTTCTCTTGCTAAAGAAATAGCAAAGATCGAGTGCGAAAAACTCGTAAAATTTGTAGCCAAAACCAAATGTCAGCCCAAAACAATCACCCTAGTTAGGGCTGATTGAGAGGCTGACGAAAAACGCCGATTTAAAAAAAAAAAGGTTTGACAGAGGGAACTGTAACTGCTATGGTCTTATCGTCCCGAAATCGAAGAGAGAAGGAAGACAGGATAGGAGAAAGCCAGCCGTTCCGAGAACGAACATTATCCCATCAGGATAAAATTCGCCCCGGGCGGGAATCGAACCCGCGGCCTAGCGCTTACAAGGCAGACGCACTACCAACTAAGCTAACTAGGCTGGCATGAAGGTGTAATAATCGTACAAATCTGGCTAAGGGACGTTAAACAGGGAGTAGCAGTAGACCAGCTTAGTCTGGCTGGTGGGGCTCTAAACAGAGAGTATACCAGCCTGAATTTCTCTTGCTAAAGAAATAGCAAAGATCGAGTGCGAAAAACTCGTAAAATTTGTAGCCAAAACCAAATGTCAGCCCAAAACAATCACCCTAGTTAGGGCTGATTGAGAGGCTGACGAAAAACGCCGACCCCGCCCGATCTGTACACGGGAAAAGGCGAAAAAAAAGAAGAAGAATATGTTCCAAAGTGAATATGCCTTGAATTTGGTGCACTCAAGTGTATATCTGTAAATTCAATAAAAAAAAAGCTAGAAATCTAGAGGAAAAAAAAGGCACATCAGTTAAGTAAGCTCATTACTCATTCTCATTATACTTCTCAATGTACTGGCCATGGCCATTGCTAGCTCATTATACCATGGCTCAGTTCCGGTTTATAAAAGCTCCTTTTTTTTCTATTTTTAACCTCTTTTTTCATTATAATTATTTTTATATGTTATTTCAGTGATTTTTTTTCAATACCTATAATGGAGCAGTTGCAAATGGGTAAAAATTATAAATAAATGTTCGATTCCCATGTAAAAAGCTGGGAAAAATCCAAATCTGAGGTCAGAACTCCGAAAAAATAACTGTAAAAGGTCAAAATTCAATTTTTATTTTCCGTTCTAATGAAAGAGTTCAAATATGTGTGACGTCAGACTTAACGCAGTTGTTTTTTTCGTCCGTTAGATTTTCCGTTCTAATGAAAGAGTTCAAATATGTGTGACGTCAGACTTAACGCAGTTGTTTTTTTCGTCCGTTAGATTCAATTTTTATTTTCCGTTCTAATGAAAGAGTTCAAATACGTGTGACGTCAGACTTAACGCAGTTGTTTTTTTCGTCCGTTAGGTAGCGCCACTATGCAAGCGCGCTAAGCGGAGGAGCAGAAAGAATGCGCAGAAACGTATGCGCACAAACACGTTAATGCGTTGCCTGCGAGGGAGCTTTGCTCGGGACATTTGATGTGACGTCATCGCCTACGGGAGCGTATGCCGTGACATCCAAGTTCACTATTTACCGGCATTTTTTTTTAATCTATTTATCTCGGGATCTAGAAGTCGTAGAAGAAAAAGAAAAATTTCGTTGGTCCTCATTTTTCCTGCTCTATGACTTTGAGCGCGACTGATATATTTTTCTACATGATATTTCAATGACTCACTGACTCAGTGTGAGACTTTGTAACAAGTGGACTTTGAATTTCAGCCAATGCGGAGTCAGTGTAACAAGTGGACTTTGAATTTCAGCCAATCAGATAGCACGCAAGATAGGAATCAGGCCAGGGCTTTGTAGCACACGATTAAACTAGGATTCTATTAGGCAAAGTTTTTTCCCCGGCAGAGTAAGTGTCAGACTTTGTAAAAAGTGGACTTTGAATTTCAGCCAATGCGGAGTCAGTGTAACAAGTGGACTTTGAATTTCAGCCAATCAGAGAGCACGCAAGATAGGAATCAGGCCAGGGCTTTGTAGCACACGATTAAACTAGGATTCTATTAGGCAAAGTTTTTTCCCCGGCAGAGTACAAAAGTAGACGCGAGAAAAGTGAATTTCACGTGTACAGAATATTAAGTACCTTTATTAAGTAAGTAGGTAATTTGATGAGGATTTTTAATTGTTAATTACTAGTACATATCTCCTTAAAGGAAGGCTCAGTCAGCCTACTTAGCTTAGTTGGTAGTGCGTCTGCCTTGTAAGCGCTAGTCCGCGGGTTTGATTTCCGCCCGGGACGGATTTTATCCTGATGGGATAATGTTCGTTCTCGGAATGGCTGGCTTTC
>NW_007385450.1:0-1972 GCF_000475195.1 Diaphorina citri
ACCTCTGCCTAGTGTACCATTATGCGTGGCATAGTTATTACTCCTGTGCAGGGTACCCATGTGATTCTCCTGCGGGTGCAACATATGCGTGGCCTGCATATCATACCCATCTTTCATGCCGTGGTGTGCGGGTTGCATATCATACCCGTCTTTCATGCCATGGTGCGGGGGCTGAATGTCGTATCCTGGGTATTGGAACGGGTAGTCCATTTGTTCTATAAGGTAGGTGCTGGTGGCTGTCTTACGGTTCTCCTCCTGGAAATAATAATAAAGGACGTGTTAATTACGACTGTGCTCAAAATTTCAAATCCACCTAGCCTTAAAAAACATGGTGTGTTCCCCGAAAGTTGGGTTGAGCTATTTTTATTATTATTTTAAAAGGGAATTGTAACTACTGAGGGGCAGGACAGGAAAAAGTCACCCGTTCCCAGAACAAACCAGAGAGACATCTCTCCATCCTCTATCCTCCCTTTCCCATGTTCAGATGAGTCGTCGTTTGCTCGCCTCTCAACAACTTTAGAGTGACCTGTGAGCCAACTGGTTTGCTAAACAAAATTTTTCCGAGTCGATGCCCCTTCGCTGTTGATAATAGCATAAAGAAATTAGACAGCCGCCCACTGTTTATACTCCCTCGCGTCACTGCTACAACTCCACCTTCAACATTCTATGTCAGCTAATCCGTCTTCATTGTGTACACCAACCTAAGTGCATGTAGTGGTCACACGTGACTTCGGAATTGGAGGTTGGTGGTTCGACCCTCCAACGTCAACGCATACAACTCTAGCGTAGAGCATAAACAGGAACGACATTGGACAAGCATTTATGCTCTACCAACACAATAAGATCCTTTTTATAGCCATCAGCCAAGAGACGTCTCTTATCCGCTATCGTTTCAAGATCTGCTTTGGGCATTGCGACACCGCGCTAACTACCTACAACAGGGACGCGCCCACCGACCTTACACCAATTTACTACCCCATACAATCCCTGTTTCCTCTGCCCGAGTAGGGGTTCCAACCTTATCCACACAGAGCTAAGTGCTTCACACAGTGGACTTTTGCGTTGAAACGCCCGGGCGTAATTTCGATCGGTAGGGCCTGTCTGGCCTTTACTTCACTTGAGCCTGAGGGGGAATAGAAACATGAAGTTTGATGGGACTCACTATTCCAAGTCTTTTTTTTTTTTTTTTTTTTTTTTTAAGAGTGACAGGCACTGTAACGCAGTCTATCGTCCCGAAATCGAAGAGAGAAGGGAAAGAGAATAGGAAAAAGCCAGCCAAGTCTCCGAGAACGACATTATCCCATTTAATACAATATCCCCCCAAGCGGAATCGAACCGCGGCTATCGCTACAAGGGGCAGACGCATTGCAAATGAGCGGAAAAATGAACATGTAGTAAGGATCACCATTTTTTATTTTTGCAACCTCCACACTATGGAACCATCCTCTTTGAAGGGGCTTCTGGGTACAGAGACTTATTGAGACTATCACGAGATAATAATATACAGTAGCCGATGCAGGATGTCTCTGACAGGGTTATAGTGTATACTCATCGTCAAACACTTATGTTTAGTACATATGCTATGTTGACAGCGACACATTCTCATAAGCGTATTGCCTTATTATTACTTTTTTTCTAGTCAAAATGCTGAACCAATATTCCACCGCACTTTGTACTTTCAATCAATTCAAGACAAAAACCACTTCCCTTTCGATTAATCTTCCCAAACCATTGGAATGACAAACTACCCTCTTCGGATCCTCTTCCTGTTGAATACACACGTATCAGGAATATATTGAGCAGCACCATAGGGCGCCAGACAGGCTACCCAGGATGACTGACAGACGAGACGTCCTGCTCTCCATAATAGATCGCCTCGGGCAAACCTAAAAAACGAAATATTCGGGCCCTCGTAAAGTTCCGGACACGTGACCTGTGAACCTCTCTCCTTCGAGCGTCGATGAGCCAGCAG
>NW_007385450.1:4043-11669 GCF_000475195.1 Diaphorina citri
TATATATAAAAAACCGACGTTTATGATCTTCCTTCCCAATGCACAGACAGGCATCACGGACCGAACTCAGTCATCTCTACCTAGCATGACTATCCGTGCCTAGGGATAAAATCTCCCCAGGGAAGGCCGAATCCAAACCCGTCCCCGCGTACGCGTCACAAGGCCGACGCACTAAACCCAAGCTCAACTAGACTGGGCACAGAGGATTAGCGTATTGTAGTATCTTGCTAAGTCTTTTTATGAACAAGGGCTTGTAACTCTCCCGATTTTGCAATAATCCACCCATCTACTGCTAGTACAAGCCAGAGCCAATGGCCAGCCGCAAATGCCATTGCCCAGCTAGTCCCAATTCCAAGATATTGAACAATATAAAAGCCTATTAAGCTTGCCTTGGTAGTAGATGTCTGTCTTGTACAGTGGAAGCTTGGGTTTGGATTCCCACCTCGGGTATGAATTTTCTCCTGATCCCAAGGATAATGTTCATTCTGGGAACAGCGGCTTTCTCCCTATCCTCCCTTCTATCTCGGTTCTTGGATGATCAGACTATCAAGTTGCCAGTTCACCTCTGTCAAACTCTTTTGAAAAAATAATGAAAAAAAGACAGTAAGAAACTACAAAATGTCTGTAGTCGCCCGCAATACGTGGACAATCTTGAACTAAATTCATATTTTACTCCAAAAAGGTTTGCAAGATATGTCTCTGATAACCCCATAAGACGCACTTTTTATTGTTTGTTTTTGTTTGTTTGTTTGGTTTTTTTTTTTTTTTTTTTTATTACATTTTAATGTTAGAGGATGGTATGGATACCCGTACCTATACTACATTTGGCCATGCCACATCACACTAACGACGTAAGAATTTTATCAAATTTTACAGGCCGGATAAAAACGGTTTCATGACTAGATTAATATTCTTTTTTTATTATTAAGTATAAAAGCAGAAACACATTTAAAAGTTGGTAACTCAAAAGATAAACTAAATAATACTCTAGGCACATCACAAACTGGCGTAGGTGGAGCAGACGTCTGTTTCATTTGTTCAAAAATACTTAATACATAATCAACATACACCAATAATAAATGATTTCAAATATTCTCTGAAAGGAATAATAATCTCACTCCATCACTTGTGAACAAGATAGACATGGTTTTTTTTACGTATAGTTGCATTCAAAAACTTCAAATTGAAACAAATGGTCACCTTACGTCATTAAACTGTGCCATGGCAAATTTCATTCATTAAGTTTCCCTTGCAGATCCAACACACAAAGTCTGACCCATGGCAACACGCTAGAAAGTAGAAGCATCTGTTTTCAAGAACTGGTTCTGTCAGCTTCTGACAAAGCAATTCACACATATTCGAAGAACCAATGGTATTGGTGGCCATGATGTCTCTTGCCTCACAACACAAGGATGAGATCGTGTGGCTCAAATGATTACCTGTCTGACACCAAACTCGATTCAACCATCTCGGCAGATCTCAAATCTGAAAACTCTCAAACATCGAAGCATCTGCTCAACATTTAATTTGTATAATGGAAAGCATGAGAAGTTAATCATTGTGTTTGAATAATTGGAATAATCGTTAAGGCTAAGCATCATTGAGTCTGGAGTGAGTGTTGAGGCAGATCAAAGATCCTTGCCTGTCAGATTTTCTATCAGCCCTTGCCCTACCTGAACAAGAGAATATATAGTACACCGCTGTGTTCACCCAGAAATATTCTTTGACAACAAAGACACGAAGCTAATCAAGTTATACAACTATGCGCATCATATTACATTACTGACTGTGGTCGGATGTTACCCTTTCCAATAGGTAGCACCAGTATATGTCCCCAGATGTCCTGGTGCAGGGTCTCAAGGGACTATGTGCTGGACCCCCAAGTAGATGTCTGGTCTCTTGTATTATCCTCACTGAACTAGCTCTGGGTAGATATTATGGAGAGCCAACCTGAGTCAGTCTATCCGTAAGATCTTTGTCCTTATCCTGGAGATCACTGAGAATATATTGGAGCGCATAGCACGTGACAAGATCATCCTGAAACCTATCAAGACACTCCCTGGAGGATCTTGCAAAGACTTTATCACCATGTTAAGCGATTGCATCTGGAGACAAGACTCACCTGGTCAGCTTCTACTTACCATCGCCGTTCCTCTCAGGAACGAACACGAGACCAGTGGCCCTGTCGAGTCCCCCCACAGGGTCCGCCGCTTCTCCTCAACTCACGCCCTCCTGGACCTGAGATCTACACCCTGTGGCAACCTCGCAGGGGGAGATTACACGAAGAAATGAAGAAGGAAGGATTGAAGCAGGTTCAAGCGCGTCCTAACGCACACGGAAGATAGTAACAAGGGAGGGACAATGGATGTAGCCGCAGAGACGAAGATGATAACATGCGCTGTATGACTGTAGGGTTCGGTCAGTCTCCCACATGGACCTCTCTCTAGACGTCTTGCCCACTCCTACCCTCTGCCTCTACTTCCCATTGTTCGACGAGTGAATATCCTGTGAAGAGATGTCATGTCAACTAGGACAAGACAGGGAGGACCGCGAGCCCCTATCCCCTCTCATCATACGAGAGAGAGAGGAACTGCGAGCTACAGTTTCCATAGGATTGTACAACTGAGAGTCGAGACTCATCTGTATGGTGTCTCTATCTTAAAACCTAAGCGATGAAGTCATACACATCATCAAGTGATGGATTAAAACGCTAAGATAGACCATACCGCCCATTCCTCGACACAAGGTATGGTCTTTATTCTTACTGAACACGTGAAGGGGAATGTTGAATATGCAATAACTACGCCAGTAACTAGATTGATAAACAGAAGTGGGACACCAACTGATCGCCAGATAGATGTGGATTATTCCAAGGTAAGAACAGAGATCAGTCTATCATAATCATAAAGGGTTGTTTAATTCCAATACGCGAACTGAAAAAGTAGCCTTCCGTGGTCGAGTGGGTAACGTACTAGGTTGGGTCTGGAGGTCCTAGAGGTGCATTGGGAATTATTGATTTGACCACTCAGCCTGCATGAGGACCATTGAGTAACTACTCAAGAGAGTACTTAGATAAGCAGTAAATAATGTTTATATATTTTATTATCTACTTATAAATTTGAAACTGCTAAGTATGTATTTGTTTCAGATGTCACCAATACAATGACCTCCTCTCATCCAAAGACAGGACACACCAAGCTGAAGCGCCGTACTTAAGGCATGGGTGACCTCACACCCTCAGTTTGTCTACTGGCAAGGTCTCGACTCTCTATGCCGCTCCCTTTGTCCTTTCTCAACTTCAATGACGAAGCTACTGCCTATGCTTGCTTCTCCACATTCATTCCCAAGTACCTGCATAACTTCTTCCTCCGTGATAACTCAGCAGTTGTGAGGGAATATCTGAGCAAGTTCTCTCACCTTATAGCGTTCCATGATGCCGAGCTTGCTAATCATATGAGTGAGATCAACTTCATTCCAGAACTATTCGCCATCCCGTGGTTCCTCACGATGTTCTCCCATGTGCTTCCTCTACACAAGATATTTCACCTGTGGGATAAGTTACTCCTAGGGGACGCCTCATTCCCTCTGTTCATCGGTGTGTCTATACTGAAACAACTCCGGGAGACACTGCTTAGCTCTGGGTTCAACGAATGTATTCTTCTGTTCTCCGACCTCCCTGAGGTTGACATCGAGCAGTCTGTCACCGACTCTATTGATATCTACTGCGTAACACCACGGAGTATTACATTCAGGATGCATGAGTCTGAGTCGACACTGCTGGAGGGTGCACTCCTGCAGCGTCACAACCAGGCCCTGTCTGAATTCTGTTCTAGTCTAAGTAGTACTGACCTGTTGGATCTCATTAACACGAGGTTCAAGAAACCGAAGGTCCTCGTCATTGATATACGGGACAATGAGGAGTACGTAGCAGAGTCTATCATAGGCAGCATCAACATACCGCTAGCCAGAATACCGGACTTGGAATCCACAGACCTGGGTTCGATGGAGTCTTCGCCAGAGATGAACATTTTGTTTAATAACAAGGGAAGCATTATTGTGATTGTAGGAGGAGAGGACAGTATGAGACAGGCGAAGTTTGCGCGCTTCATTGTCAGGCTTGGATTTCCCAAGGTGACCTATGTACATGAGCATGTGAATAGTTTTGAATGTTATGGTGTGTTGGGGCCTGGGATACCGAGTTAGAAGATTGGGAATCTGACAAACCACCTTATGAGTCACGTAAGTAGCACTAAAATACCATTATCTGTGAAACCAAATTCGAACAAATTGATCCCTTTTGTTATTTTAGGTATGTATATTGAGGTACGTCTCCACTTACTCAATGTTTGTATAGGTACAGTGCTATCTAATCGCAAAATAATCTAAGTAAGGTGTTCTTAAATTTTCTGACCCTTTCTGAAATCACAGCTTCAAGTTTTGCCGATCAACAAAAATGCCATGTGCAGACGTACCTTTCCTCTAGGACTTTTGTGATATTTTATTATTTACCTAGATAAGAACTGCTATGGTCTTATCGTCCCGAAATCGAAGAGAGAAGGAAGACAGGATAGGAGAAAGCCAGCCGTTCCGAGAACGAGAACGAACATTATCCCATCAGGATAAAATCCGCCCCGGGCGGGAATCGAACCCGCGGCCTAGCGCTTACGAGGCAGACTCATGCAGTTTAAGTTGAGTAGCTTTCCGCCGAATGGAGAGAAAACTCATGTCACTAATGACGTGTTTAGCCAGCCTAGTTAGCTTAGTTGGTAGTGCGTCTGCCTTGTAAGCGCTAGGCCGCAAGTTCGATTCCCGCCCGGGGCGGATTTTATCCTGATGGGATAATGTTCGTTCTCGGAACGGCTGGCTTTCCTCTCTATCCTGTCTTTCTTTCTCTCTTCGATTTCGGGACGATAAGACCATAGCAGTTACACAGTTCCCTCTGTCAACCTCTATTAAAAAATATGACGTGTGTGGACAAAAAACTACCTATCAAATACCTCAAAAAACAAAAACAAGTATTTTTTTCACAGTTAAGTACGTTCATTTTATTTATGTTATCATACACAGATTGTACAAAATTAGGAGAAAATAACACAATAATTATATTATTAATAACATTATCCAATGAAATACGAGGTAGAATTTTCATTTATTTTTTAATGAACTTTCTCATTTAGTACAAAATGTAGGTACTTAATTACCTACAAAAGTCCTTTGTCGTCACATGTGTATAGGTATTTAACCTAATTATTTGTATTTAGTCGAATTTTATTGGCTTGATCATATTTCATTGGAAAAGAACAGAAAATAATTCTTTCTAGCGAACGATATCATTTGATAGCCCCGCATTGGAAGAAAAAAATAAATGATAACAATCAAAATCATGCCTAATTTTAAAGAAAAAGAAAAAAAAAAAAATGCGATAGGTTTTTTCAAGCCATCCTTATTTTTATTATTATTTTAAAAGGGAATTGTAACTACTGAGGGGCAGGACAGGAAAAAGTCACCCGTTCCCAGAACAAACCAGAGAGACCATTTCTCCATCCTTCTTCTTCGCCTTTTCTCATGTTCAGATGGGGTCGGCGTTTGTCGTCGGCCTCTCAATCAACTTTAGAGTGATCGCTTTGAGGCCAACTGGTTTTGGCTAGACAAAATTTTCCGAGTGGATGCCCTTCGCACTCAAACTTCGCTGTTGATATAGCATAAGGAAATTGAGACTAGTCTGCTCCCTGTTTATAGTCCGTCGCGTCACTCCACAACTCCACTTCAACATTCTTATGTCAGCTACCTCCGTCTTCATTGGTGTATACCAACCTCAGTGGTGTAGTGGTTAGCGCGGTGGACTGCGGATGTGGAGGTTGGTGGTTCGAGTCCAAGTCAAGCCATAAAATTTAGCGTAGAGCATTAAGCAGGGAACGACATTTGTGACAAGCATTTATGCTTAACACAATTAAGATTCCTTTTTTATAGTCCATCAGCCCGAGAGAGTCTCTATCTCCGCTATCATTTTCATAGGTTTGCTTTTGCAGGCGTCTACGCTTCCAACGTGGGACGGGCCTCACGACTTACACCAAGTTACTTACCCCATAGTCCTGATTGTGTTCCGAGTAGGTTTCACTCTTCTCCGACACAGAGCTAAGTGTTTCACCAGTGACTGTTTCGTTGAAACTGCTCGGGGCGTACATTTCGATGGTGGCTGTCTTGCTTGACTGTTCACTTGTACCTGAGGTGGGGGGAGAGAGAAGAAGAAAGTTAGTGGAGTCATTTCTATTGCAAGATTAAGGTCGGTAATAAATTGTAACATGGTACGTAGGGTATTACCATTTGTTTGCAACCTCCACACTATGGACCATTTTTGAAGGCTTCTAGGTAAGAAGGACCCTTAGAAGACTTTCATAGAGATAATAGACCATCAGGATGTAAAATGGTCTCTGAGCAGGGTGTATACTCATCGTCAACACATTATTTTGTATGTCTATGGTTTGGCAAGACACGTTCTTAATTCTAAATCCCCCTTTGACCTTTAATAGATTCACGACAAAAATTCCACTTTCCCTTTCGATTAATCTTTCCCAAACCCATTGGAATGGACAAATACCTCTTCGGATCCTCTTCCTGTGAATACCCCTGCGTGGAAGTCATCCGCCCACTGTAAAAAAGTCAATACCGCCATCAACGAATCCTGCCGAATCATCACCGGTTGCCTCAAGCCGACTCCTCTCGATAAACTATATCCTCTAGCTGGGAGAATAGGAGAAAGCCAGCCGTTCCGAGAACGAACATTATCCCATTAGGATAAAATCCGCCCCAAGCGGGAATCGAACCCGCGGCCTAGCGCTTACAAGGCAGACGCTATTGCAAGATTGAGGTCGGTAATAAATTGTAACATGGTACGTAAGGTATCACCATTTGTTTATTTTTGCAACCTCCACACTATGGACCATTTTTGAAGGCTTCTGGGTAAGAAGGACTTCTTGAAGACTATCATAGAGATAATAAATATACCATCAGGATGTCTCTGAGCAGGGTGTATAGTTGTATACTCATCGTCAACACATTATGTTGTACATATGTCTATGGTTTGACAAGCTGACACATTCTCATTAGAGCCGTATTTTATTATGTGACTTTTTTTAGTCAAAATGGCTGAACCAATAATTCCCCCTTTGTACTTTTCAATCAATTCAAGACAAAAATTCCACTTTCCCTTTCGATTAATCTTTCCCAAACCCATTGGAATGGACAAATACCTCTTCGGATCCTCTTCCTGTGAATACACACGGCTATCAGGAATATATTGAGCAGCACCAGTAGGGCGCCAGACAGTGCTATCCCCAGGATGACTGACAGCGAGACGTCTGCCTTCATAAGAATCGCCTCGGGCAAACCTAAAAAACGAAATATTCGGGCCCTGGCTAAAGTTCGGACAGTTACCTGAGACTCTCTTCTTCGAGCGTCGATGTAGACAGCATCCCACCACCAAAATATTGAGCAAGACAAGATAAAATCGCTTCGGGCAAACCTAAAAACCAAAAAATTCGGGCCCTAGCTAAAGTTCGGACAGTTACCTGAGACTCTCTTCTTCGAGCGTCGATGTAGACAGCATCCCACCACCAAAATATTGAG
>NW_007385451.1:0-3120 GCF_000475195.1 Diaphorina citri
TTTTAAATCAAAATGTCTATCAATAAAACACCTCAATCACTACCTTGATACAGGCAGGCATGAAGTTCAAATTCCCCGAGGAATGAGAGAAATCCCGTCTAGTCTTTAACATATACATGTAGATACATGAGCTCATGCTTAATATGATTTTATATTATATCCTTATCCTTGGCCAAACACACAAGAGACCTGGAGCCGGTCAAACCAAATCTCGCACTTCTCACGTTTTGAACAGAAAAAAGGTCATATTGGTAATTTTTACAGCGCGAACTAGCAAGGAGTAAGAAGAATTGGTAAGTTCGAACACAGAAGTCCTTTCAAAAATGGACCTGGTTTAAATCCTTGGAACATGGTAGATGGTAGACGATTTCATTTGAATTACAGTTTCTGCTGTGATCGCTGTGAAAATTACCTACTTACAAAAGTTAGTCGGTAACAACTTTTAGAGAAAGTCCCTGTTTCCGTTCAACCAATAACGCAACGTTAAAAAAAAGAAAGAAAAAATCCCAAAAGCCTTGGAGGCATTTAAATTACCCTTCTCGATTATCGAGAGAGAAAAAGTCTAATCGAATTTCTCTATTGCTGTCATATTACAAAGAAGATTTAGCTGTAAGACACGATTTTCTTTCGGCATCGGTGCCTTTTAAAGTGAAATTCCCATATTATTGCACTAAACAATTTATTTTCCCTCCCAAATATTTCTTGCAAGTGCAAATTCTTTTTTCCCCCACATCGGCATCGGTGCCTTTTAAAGTGAAATTCCCATATTATTGCACTGATCAATTCATTTTCCCTCCCAAATATTTCTTGTAAGTGCAAAAATGTCCACGGGCAACTTTTTAATATTTCGATAAATATGATGTTAAAATTTATACTTTTTACATTTTTCAAACTTTTTTCTTTCTGAGAGTCTGAAGAGTGGAAGATTTTTGTGTTGAAAAAGATTCTAAATAAATTTCATGTAATGAATTTAAATATGAATTAAAGACAGAAGTTTTACACAGCTCTTCTGTTCTATTTCATTACCGAGTGCAAAACTTGGAACATTTAATTTGCCATTTTGTTAGAGGTGAGAAAGACATTTAGAATTTTTATGACTTGGAAAGGTCCATTGGGACAAGAGCTCTCTGTGCTGGGACTTGAGAGACCAAAACATATACCATGCAAGGGGAAAAAAAATCTTTGAAAAGAGTGGGTTGTGCACATGCAATCTGCAGCCATACATTTCAAATCAAAGAAATAAGCACTTATATGAACTTCTCTTTTTAAAAGATTTCACCAAGTTCAAATGTTGAAAACTTAAAACGTCTAAAATAGGTTCAATCAAAAAGTTTGTTCGCAGTCATCAAAAAGCTTTTTGGGTATTTCAGTTACAAAATTAGTTCCGAATGAAAGTTTCTGAATATCATCAATAAAAGCTTATAAATAGCTTCCACGTCATTTCCATTTCCACATATTCATTATTTATGTGTGGAAACTGGAAACGGTTGTTCCCCTTTTACAAAATCTATTTCCCATAAACTGATATTAATTTCATTTCGTCCCTTCATGTTCTTGATACCCCACGAACATAGATTCGACCTTTCCATAACTGGCAACTGGAGGTCCAAATTTACCAAATCCAGGAGAGGGGCCGGCGAGATTGATACAATAGTTTTTTCGCTGATTGTCCTGTCCAAATGGAAAGGAAAAACAAATCAGAGGAAACATTGTGAAGTAAGCCGTTCATCCGGCAGTAAGAAACAAGGCACCTTAATTTTATAGCTATAAACAGTGACATCGCAATTTACTGTTACTACTCATTATCAGTATAATTGCTTGTATCTGCTGTACAATTATCACAAATCTACCCATCTCCAGTATTTATTTCTACTATGTAGTTATGTATCTACTGAGCTTTTTCAACTAGTTTTTCTTCTGCCTTTTAGTGCTTCCTCACTTACTGCTTCCATCAAGCTAAAATTATTAGGAGTCAGATATTGAGTTCACCTTTTTTACTGTCATTCAATTAATTTTAAGTGGAAAATAGTGGAGTTCGAAGAATTCCAAGAGGACTTCAAATGTCTTTTCCTTGAAAATCAATCAATATTTTCGCAGGAAGATGAAGCCCTCAATGAAATTGCTCCAGGATTTCTAAAATAATCATTATTGCCTACCTTGTGTTGTAACTTAGGAAGTCAATGAAACTTTTAGAAAGAAATTGTGAAGAATTTTTTGAAATTCTTGTTCATTTCCCAAAGTTCAATCTCAAGTACAGTTTATATGTGTCTAATACCTTCCACCTCCACTCTAACCCCTCCATCCTATTCTAAAATACATGGTATATTATTTTTTAAAAGTTCGGAAACACACAAAAACAAGTACATCCCTACAAGCACAAAAACAGGAACGAGAGCAAAAATTCATCAGCCAACGCACAATGAGCTTTTTTAAACCAGAGTGATATAATATTCAATCATCAATATGCATATCGCTATAATTAACAGATGCCTCCATGATAAATAAAATCCATAATCCTCTTATCTTGGATAATGGACAGAAAGACAATGCACGAAAATTTACATTTCCTCCCATTCTGTTCACTGTAAACAAAATATATGAACACAATTCAATCGGGCTCAACACAAATTTTCCCCAACATATGAGAAAATATGTATATGAACACAATTGAATCGGGCTTAACACAAAGTGGACCATTGAAAATGAATAAACAAAGAAAAGACTAAATGACAACTGACCATTAGAAACTCTGTATGACCATTGACCACTGACCATCGAGTCATCAACAAACAAAGATCAAGATGGTCATAATCACAAGTAGCTACATAACAAAACATATACAAGCTTGAATGTTAATTAAATTTCGGGCCTGAAAAACAGGAATCTCCCATCTGGTGTCACATGGAAAGTATAGCAACACGCGTGTACCTCAGGGTTCCGGGTTCGACCCTCGTGCACTTGTCTCGTAACTCTTGGTAAGGTAGGAAGTTGAAGTTTACAACAAATTCTTTTAGGATCCTTGAGATCACCAACGAGCACCTCTGTAGTTTAGAAATAAATCAACACTGACAGCTGGGGGTTCAGATTTTTGATGGTTGAGTACTGCGCTTTGGTCATGAA
>NW_007385452.1:0-1260 GCF_000475195.1 Diaphorina citri
TTTGTGCGCACGCGCGTCGTGTCCGGATTCATATTCCTGCGTCTCCTCTGTCCGGCGCTTCTCAACCCGAGACAGTTCGGCCTCCTCCCCTCCCCTCCTCCCCCGCAGGCGGGGAGATCCCTTGTCATGGTGGCCAAGGTAAGGCAATGTAGAAAAGAATAGACTACACTTTGTACTGCCAGAACGAGACTGACAAGTCCCTTTACTCCCGCAGTCTAAATAAGGTCTCGTGTATTTTATGGGTAAAATTTACAAATCTTATATTATAAAATCAAGATCCATTATTTATGTGTGCAGATGCCTGCCCGAGGTGAGTACCTATACTAACATACACGATTAGCTCAGTGGTAAGTCACTAGGAAATTTGAAAATACATACTTACTGCCGGGTTCTGACAGGCTGCGAGGGCCCAAGACCTCCATGAACCAGCCTTCTCTAGAGTCTCTCGGTTCTGGGCGCTGCGCTGTCAAAATTAGCTGATTACGGAGCGACATGCAAACTTCGCTCAAAGACACAGAAGGGCACGTATTCAGCCCCAGCCGAGGTATGGAATTTTGTCATCGACATGGTTTGAAAATTTGAACTTCATCAGATGTGTCTGATTTTTTTTTCTCTCCTGCTGGTTTTGAGCTACATACAGATAAATTTCCTTCGGGGATCCTTCATTCATTTTTACGATGAAATTTATTACACTGCCAATTTTTCGTTTCCTCCCCATACAGAACCCTGCGCTTCATCTGCCACTGTCTGCAACGGTCCGTTCTACACAAGTGGCCGCACGAGAGATTTGTGCGCACGCGCGTCGTGTCCGGATTCATATTCCTGCGTCTCCTCTGTCCGGCGCTTCTCAACCCGAGACAGTTCGGCCTCCTCCCCTCCCCTCCTCCCCCACAGGCGGGGAGATCCCTTGTCATGGTGGCCAAGGTAAGGCAAAGTAGAAAAGAATAGACTACACTTTGTACTGCCAGAACGAGACTGAAAAGTCCCTTTACTCCCGCAGTCTAAATAAGGTCTCGTGTATTTTATGGGTAAAATTTACAAATCTTATATTATAAAATCAAGATCCATTCACATTTCACACACTGATCGCTCTATCTCCTGAACGACAACACCTAGAAAGCTGAAATTTGGTAGGAATATTCCTTTTATGATCTAGGTGTGCAATAAGAAAGGATTCTGCGAAAATCCAAACCGATCCTGAGATATGATCAATTTTTGTTCGCTAAAATCTCCATAAGAAATACACAGAGTGCAGAGACT
>NW_007385452.1:2565-3119 GCF_000475195.1 Diaphorina citri
AGGGGTGGGGGTTATAGTAAAAAAAAAACACAAAAAAAAAAAAAAAAAAAAAAAAAAAAAAATGTGGTAAAACTTAAAACTCATTTCGTTTGTTCAATTTTTTTTCAGACATCACTCAAAAAGCTGGTCATCGTCACCGAAATGTTGAGTAAGCACAAGGAGAAGTACATGGAAATGATGTAAAAGCAATGTGCTGTTACTCTTGCCATCCAGTCAATTCTAATCGTATATAATCCGTAAAACGTTTCGTATGCAGTACAGATGTGAATAGAACATAAAACTGCAAACTTCATCCTGCGGTCTGCCTACATTTTGCAGTCTAGAAGTAAGGGAGCCTTACAGAATACGGTGGTCACCCGTTCAGATACAAACCGAACTGGAGGTCGCTTAACTTAACGTTTTTCGTCAGCCTCTCAATCAGCCCTACCCCATTTAGGGTGATTGCTTTTGGGCTGACAATTAGTTTTTGGCTACAAACATTCACGAGTGGATGCCCTTCGCACTTAAGCTTTGCTAGTTCTCTAGCAAGGGAAATTCCATTCTGGTATACTCCC
>NW_007385453.1:0-2849 GCF_000475195.1 Diaphorina citri
ACTTGATGATCTTGGCACCTGCAGTATTATCTTACGTCCATTCTTCCATACTTGTGCCGCTCCGGGGTCAAAGTAAGCGTTACTATAGATGCCTATTTGTAAACAAATTCCTGACGTAGTAGCGTAGAATGTGAAAATTTACGAGTATTCCTATTTACCGCAGTTAATCCTATTGAACGCAGATTTTCAAACAAGAATTTTTATGATAATAATGTTTATGTATAGTCTATTAAATCCTATGTATGGCCGTAATTCGTGATATTTCAGGACACCTTACTCTACTGTCCATGACGTCTTGTAAGTGCTGGAGGTGATTCTCCCTTATTAAAGTCATATTCATACATCTTATAAAGACGGGAAAGTGGAAACACAGTCAATGTATGCATGAGGGCTCCCCCACGTGGAAGAAACATACCTTTTGTTTTACCTCACCCTGTCCTGAAGGAAACACATATTGGTCCGGATGTATCTACTTACGACATTGTAGACAGTAAAACTAAAACACAGTTCAGTATATCCGCCTACCGCACGAAAAACCTCAGTTAGTCTCACCTACAAAGACATAATCTGACCCATTTCGAAATTACATAGTAACCATAGTAACATAGTTTCGTAATGGATAATTGATAATGAGTGAAAATCGAATGCTAATTTGAATATTAATCGGTTTTGACATGAAATCCCTTTGTCATGGTCAGCTGTCATTATGTAATAACCACAAGACTTGCTTACAGTAGCATAGAATCTTGAATTCATATTTAATAGAATCTTCTTTTAGATTCATATTTTCTGCTGATTCATTTGATACTTCAGCCCTTCTCTTCCCTGTTTGTTTCATTGTTCCATATATTCTCTGCTTTCATACATTTTTCTATAACCCCTCAACTTCATCTCCTAGTTCCCCATTAGTCATGACAGGTGAGACATGACCTTGACCAAAACTTTGAACCACTTATGTCTTAATAGTTACTACATCTTGCTTTCATGTTTACCAAGTCCCTAACTATTGTTGAATTACGATCATTAGAATCAAGTTTCGGTCAGAATTGCTTAGATAATAAATGAAATAATGATAATGAATAGATCTCATTTGATTTACTTACTTTTTGTGCCTCAAATATGTTGGTATATTTATGTTCTTTGACTTTTTTTTCTGGATACTCTTGATTCCTAAATCGAGATATTCGTATTGAAGTAATTGTAAAAATTCATCTGTTTTTATTGCTACTTCGAGATCCTCATGAACGCGGGAGCCTGTTGCCGCCAACCTATGGAGGATTTAAAAGCGAGCGAAATCAGTTGATCTGTCAGCTGACATGCTAACATTAAAGACTTACTGCTTAGGAGCAGTGAGCATTGAACGAACTTCAGGCTTCAAGACCCGGTTTGGCAACATACTGGAGAATTTGTTTTTGCATCGGTTTACGCTGGAGTGTCCGGTCCATTGCTTTCCTATGCTTTATACCTCTATAATGCCCCAAATGTCTTCTCCATGTCAGAAAATGATGAGTTGGTTTCAATTAACAATATTTTTTAACGCCAAAGCATTTCTGTCAAGACCTTTTTATGTTACCACCTTCTTCAGGTCGATTTTCTACAGTTATTCAAGCATCGTTTTATAGCTGTTGTAATGTCTGTTTGGTTGTATACCTATCCAAGTACTAAATTGCCTATATTTAGGTAATAATACTCATCAGTAGAAGTATGAATTTTAATACTTAGTCAATATTATAAGTTATAATTGTTGTGTAATTTTCTTTTCGTACTAATGTAAATGGGCAGGTTCTGAAGACCTTGACCATAAATTACGGTGTATGTTACAAAGTAGCTATCTGAAATGCCTACATAGTACCTGTATTATGTCCGTAGCTGAAACTATTACCATATGTATTTTGACTATTACATATGTATGTATTTTTGAGGTTCATTTGATTATTTCCAACGGATGTATTGTCAGCGGAGCGTGGTTGTTTATTTGTTTATTGAATCTCTTTCGGTTAATTTCTACCTTCCTATGATAAGTCTAGAAACTTCTACAACTGATAGATAGAAGGTGATTGGCCCCGTAAAGAGAACTAGCTATGTCGTTCATGTCGATATTTCTTCAGTACTTTTTTTTTTCTGTAGAACTTTTCAGAATGTTAGCAATGTTTACTAATGTTAGCAATGTTAGTATGATCTCATCGCAAGTATCTAACATATTATCGCTTACTTACATAAATATGTTCTCAGCAAGATAGTACCGGATCTAAACGAGGTAAAAGTTGTTGCTTGATCCTGTCCACAAGTATTTGTTCGCCGACTCACCAATGACAATCTCATTGTCAAACAAACAACTTCTGCTTGGTCTTACTTGTGTGACTGTTCGTTCTTCTTGACATTGGTTTCTCCAAGACTTGATGGCCCTTGAACCATTTCAATCAACATCTTGCAAGTTCAGAGCTGATTCTTCTATGCTGCATTTATGTACTGGTAGTTCCGTAGTCGAGCACCTTGTCTGGTAACCAAGAGGTAGCGGGTTTGGTTTCCAGACAAGGCATGCAATTATGGTTTTATGATAAATTGCCTACCTAAAATAAATGATAATTTATACTGTAGTAGAGGAACTCATAGTATACCTAAGTAAGCACCATTATTGATATTTTATATCTACTTCAGGGCAGTTTTGTCGACACGAACAGGGTATGATTTATCTGATAGTTTGTTCATTGTACTTGTACAGGTATTCATTGTACTTGTACAGGTATTATCATCAAGTCTGTTAATAATCTTAGCACATTGCCCGGATATTGTATCACTACAAGTTTACCTATTTCATCAGAGCTAGTACTTAATATAGTAGAGATGTT
>NW_007385454.1:0-3118 GCF_000475195.1 Diaphorina citri
CGAGATCTTAACAAATAATGGTTTCCGCACACTTTCGGTCAAAGGGGTCAAAGGCTTTCTAATTTTCTATTGTGTTTTCGAGCATAGGTATTTTTCTAACGCAATGAAAAGTGCTATTGATTCATGTGCCAACCAAAATGATCATTTTGGTTACCAAAATGCTATAACAACATAGGTAATGATGGTGTTACTGGAATCTCATGATGATAAAATACCTAGTAGGTACCTTTGAGAGTTTGATGTGGGAGCTTTTTAGAACTTTTTCTATGCTTTTATTCGAAGTCAAAGTGGAAAGAAATGGGTAGATTTGATCCCAAGGCCAGAGAATGAAAGGCCAATTTCCTTTTTTTCTTTTTATCTGCAGTAACATTTTTACAGAATTATGAAAAACTTCTTTGTAAAACTACTCATTCTTGTTATCTTTTCTTCGAGTTGTAACCAAAGTTTTCCTCCAGCCAAGTGTCCTAATGTCCTTGCTTACGTTCTCTGTAAGTCTTACGTTTTTTGTACTACATAGGTATCTATGATTCTATGCATTGGGCTGAGCTTATCTAATTCTTCTTTTGTACCAAGCTGTTTCTCTAAAAAGATAATTATTTGGACAATACTTACTGGCTAATGGACATATATTAATTATATAGGTATGTATGTAGAATATGAGGGATTTGAATATTTACCTTTTTAGTTAGTCTGGCTCCTTTTCTTAGTAGACGTTTCAACTCAATATTCATCAGGACTCAAAAGTTAATCTCAATATCATTATCTTTTCTGAAATCACGCTCCTCTTATCTCTTCTCTTCAAAGGTCTTCCAAATATCAGACCTCTTTAGATTTCAAAAAGTACTCATCAACTAAATAGGTACCTACTTAGCAAAGATTTTATGAACGAAATTACTTTGGATGACGGATTAAACTGGTAATATTGTCTTGTATTAGGTAAGAATCAGGGAAGAGAATTGAGAATATTTCAGGAATGTGATTAAGGAGATGTTAACCATCAGACGTTATAAATTTATAATATGAGGCCGATGAGATAACATGAGATTAACATCTCGTAAAAAAGTTATCTCATCAATCTCATCATTATTCAAAACCGCGATTTGCAGAATCTGATCCTACGACACTGCCCTCAGATAAAAGTGCGTTGTATGCCAAGAATTTATGATCCGTATTGACACAAAAACGTTTCTTTTATGTCAATACAACATATTAAGTTTTTGGTGTAAATATTTCAACATGTAAAATTGAGGGCAGGAAGAATGCAAAAACAACCAGTTGTTGATAACGAAAATTTCGCGTGGGATTCAGAAAAATTGATCATAAATTATTTATTTTATTTCTGAGGCCCACAACTCAACAGATAAAACATTGTTTTATGCCTCTGGTTTTTCCATGACGCATGTTGGTACGCATTTCATCTACGCTTTTCACTTATTTATATCATCTTGTTAAGTAATTCATGACTGTACACTCATTTGAAAAATATTTTAGAAACAAATGGTTAAAAACAATTAGTAACACACTGAAGCACTGAACACCAAAAACACTAAACACAAACTGTAAGTAGTGTAGATGCTAACTATACGAGGTATTCTCCAGATATCTATGCACTACTAGGACTAGATTATGATTCACATCAATAGGTACAGACTTCAACAGCTAACTGAGTTCCCTCACCAATATATAGGTAGAAAAATAAATAGATATTAATAAATTAATCAAGGAAAGTATGGACCACTTCAAATCAGTTAGATTATAAACACGTTAGTTTCAAACCAGGCGCGGAATTAGGAGGAGCTCACGTGGTCCCTAGCTCTCAATAGAGGATTGTAATAATTTATTATTATTAGATAGTCTGGCTGGGGGACTTAAAACAGGGAGGATACCAGGCTGAAATTTCCGTTTCTAAAGAAATAGCAAAGGTTTTGTGGCCAGAATCAAATGCCAGCCCAAAGAAATCACTCTAGGGCTGATTGAGAGGCTGACAAAACACGCAGACACCGTCTGAACACGGAGGAAGGCGAAGAAAAGGAAGAAGACTGTTAAGGTGTGTCCAAACATAGTCGATTGACGAGGTGAATCTATGTTGTCGAGGCAGTGTGGACGATTCAGTCGACTTCGATCGATGACCGGTCGACTATGTGTAGACACACATTTAGATAGGTACGTTAATATGTTTAGTTATTCACATTGGGGAAAGACGGCCAATATGGGGTTCCGGGGGCATAAAAGGTCCCTAAACACAGCATACAATAGGTCATTTTTTGTACGCACCGCTCTTACTTTCCGGTTACGCGATGAAATGCCAAACGGTTTATACGAGGTCGTCCGGGCAGGCTCCTTGTTTCTGATTGGTCGACGGAAGTGGTGTGCCATCTTCCTGGAAGGTCCTTGGTTCGAACTCCGGGCTGGATCAACTCATGGAATATAGCAAACTTCTGATCAAATGGATCAGGTGTTCTGATCAAGTATCACCCGAAACGTTAAATTATGGACATCATAATATACTTTCCTACATAATTATGTCTCTAAGCTAAGTACATAATTTAGAGCTATATAGTAACAGAGGTAGTAGCACCTACCCAAGTAGGTAGGTACCTATTGACTTGAAAATCAAGATATGAACATGTGTATCTTCTTACATATTACCTAGGTACACCACTAAGGGTGGATTTCACCAATATTTTTTTCAGTGCCTAGAAGGCCAAGCTTATGTAGGCTTAACAGGACTTTTTAGCTAACAGGCTGTTAGGGTCTAAAAAGAAGGTTGATGAAACCCGCCATCACACTATAGTTATTTGAATAAACTACGAGTGGTTATACCCAAGAAAAACTCCCAGCTTAGGTAATGCTGGGAAGGTACTAGTGTAATACACCTATTATCTACAAATAGTTGAAGAATTCAATTTGAACAGCTAAATTTTATTGCTAAATTCTTTACTACACCAGAAATTCCGAAATAATTGAATTTTTTTCCCAATTTCGCCCAACATTCGCGCAAACCGACTGATTGTTGGAAATTTCGGGACCGCCGATCAGAGCGCTATTTCCTACCTCGATAAATGAATCTCAGTCGTCTATAAATAGATCTGCCCCACGCTGCAGTGTATGATATACA
>NW_007385455.1:0-2482 GCF_000475195.1 Diaphorina citri
AGCGAAATGAAAGTTCAGGAAATGCAATACACATAGCATATGCTTTTGGTCTACTTAGATTCTGCCTGCCCGGTCCTAATGGAGTCGATTGCTACCATATTCTTAGTAGGTACCAGGCTCGCGATCCTAACTGATGTGGGTCTCTACAAGATTGCACTTCAAATTTCGCAATATTTTGACGTCACAGCAACTATTACAATGGTTATTCAATGTTTTTAAAGGGTTTTTCTTCTGTAATACGTATTACGTCAACATTTGCAAAGAACTAAACGTAAAGGGCGAAGTTTTTTGGGGAACGCCGATCAGGACGCCTAGTGCCTATAATTTAGACCCGATCCACGAAAAATTAAGTTTCACAAAAACTGGAAAATGCAGCTTTCATTTGGGCTGATTTTTTTTCTCGAATTTGTGATCCGGAGTAATGAAATGATTACTCCGGATTCGAGAAATGTTTGTACAGACTTATTTTTAGCAGAACGGTCCTTCCAAAAGGCCGGGGAAAAAGTGACTTCTCTCCCTGAAACGAAAAATTAACATAGTAGGCATTTTCAATGTAAGTTCTGTTGATCCCTGTAAAAATTTGCATAACCGTGTTTGTTTCGCACAGAGAAAGGTAAAAGGTTGAATACGTTTTGTTTGTTCCTTTTCTGAACCCTTTTCTTAAAATCTACCCAAATCTCGCATTTCATCTGAATATTCATAAATTTGAAAATAAAATCAAAAAAGAGTAGAAAAAATACTTTTTAGTCATTTTGGGCTCCAGGATTTGAAGGTATCTAGAGGTCTACTTTTGACTTTTCAGCGATGTGGAATTCACTTTTTCCGTGAGTTGTTAACTTATTGATTATATCTTTGAAGGTGCTCTTCCACCCAACCTCACAAGGCCGTTTAAATACTTCAACAACAACACCAACACCAACAACAACAACAACAACAACAACAACAACAACAACAACAACAACAACAACAACAACAACAACAACAACAACAACAACAACAACAACAACAACAACAACAACAACAACAACAACAACAACAACAACAACAACAACAACAACAACAACAACAACAACAACAACAACAACAACAACAACAACAACAACAACAACAACGTCCTCTTGGACCAAAGAGGTCTTAACATTGGCTCGGTAAACTTCAACTTGGGTTGTTGAACCTTAAAGTTTACTTCTGCTTATGAGTATGACTACTCTGCTGTTATGGTATGTACTTTTAATCCGATGATCATCTCAACAGATTCTAGCCAATCAAATTCCTCCTAGACAACCACAATGATTAGGATTTGAAGATTATGTAAAAGTGGAAGGCTCAGTTTTTTTTTTTTTTTACTTCGGTAAAGGGTTTTTTGACGTAATTTTCTTCTGATAATTTAGAAAATGAAATGTGTTTTTTTTTTTTTCGGTAATTCCTTCTTCAGATAGGTATTATATTGTTAGAAGCTATCGGAAAAATAATAAATTGTTAGGGGAATAATTGGAAAAGCTATTGTTTGAAAGGAAAAAGAGTGAACGAAAACATACTTTTACTGTGTCTTCTGACCTACGAAATCGGATGACGTAACTTCTGCTCTACGAATTATTTTGAAACATAGAGGACCGGGAGCTTTTATGACACCTGTTGTGACTCAGGTGGTAGAGAAAGCCTCATCTCTGCACCTCAATTCCTCAAGATCCAGGCAACAGACATCTTGGTTGATACGTCAAATGGGGCTTTCCCAACTTTCCAAGACACGTTTAAAGTCCCGTAACTAAAAAATGGTTTGAGAACTGCTACATTCACCATTCCGTTACCAGAATGTGGACTATTTTGTTAACTTGAAAAAAAAAAAGGTTCTTTTGGTTTTGTTTTATGACTTGCTATGGTATGATTCAATAACAAAATAGTGTTATACAGTGATTGTCCTAACCCTTGTATTGGTACCTGTTGGAGAACCAAGTGCATTCACCTCAGGAGTACCGTTGTTTAGTTTACAAGAAATCCGCTGGGGTCGTTTCTATATGGTGATTAGGACCTGCCTTGGGATTATGGTCTATGTCTTCAGAATGTATCTTCAACTGGTTCGATTCATTTATGTGAGTGATTTTTTTTGTGTGTGAGAATTTTTAATAACCGTTTTTCCACTATTTTCCCGGTTGAAATTTAATTTTCCTTTTTTAATTATTATTTTTTTGTGTGTGAGAATTTTTAATAACCGTTTTTCCACTATTTTCCCGGTTGAAATTTAATTTTCCTTTTTTAATTAATATTTTTTGAAATTTATTTTAATTTTTGTGTTTACTGCTTAAATATTTTTCCTGACGTTTTTCATCTGTGCAAGTGATCTAAGGAAAGTGATTTGTGTTATTTCTTATCAAAAAGTTATTTTTTGAAACTTATTTTAATTTTCGTGTTTACTGCTTAAATATTTTTCCTGACGTTTTTCATCTGTGCAAGTGATCTAAGGAAAGTGATTTGTGTTATTTCT
>NW_007385456.1:0-3118 GCF_000475195.1 Diaphorina citri
ACAATTAAGACCTTCCTTAAGGAGAGAAGTCAATTATGCGTTCATTCTCGGATATCTGAGCGCAAACTCGCAAAGTACAGCAAATAATTAAGGAGAGTATCCCACCTTGGCGAAGTTGGGTCGTTAGGTATAGCATTCAATGTTCAGAATCATCTTTTGAAAGAACGCGGAATGCAAGGATTGTTGATACTGTTGAAGTAGGTGGTTATACGAAGAAACTCTATTAGTTTACTTGATTCTATTGGTTTATTATTATTGGTTTAGTCTCTATTGGTTTATTATTAATTAAAAAGTATTAATTTGAACTCTCCGATATAGTTATCATGTTATCAATATACCAAAAGATACCATGCTTATCAATAAACTCATAGATATAAAGAAGTCAATTATGCGTTCATTCTCGGATATCTGAACGGAAAATAATTAAGGAGAGTATCCCACCTTGGCGAAGTGGGGTCGTTACGTGGAGCATTCAATGTTCAGAATCATCTTTTGAACGAACGCGGAATGCAAGGAATGTTGATACTGTTGAAGTAGGTGGTTATACGAAGAAACTCTATTAGTTTACTTGAATTAAAAAGTATTAATTTGAACTCTCATGTTTTCAATAAACCAAAAGATACCATGCTTATCAATAAACTCATAGATATAGTTATTTAGTTATCATGAAATTTAACGCTATTGAAGCAGTTCATATAATGAGACCGCCTACACCTGGTAATTTCTTGTCCTGGGATTGAGAGGTCAAGTCTGGAAAAGAAATGTCATCATTTTCGGATTTTATGGTGTAACCCACCATTTGGAGTGTGCAGACTTGTGTGAGCACTCCTCAAATATTAAACTATTTCACAACTTGAATGGTATTCTATAATTCTATTTATATTTTATTTTACTGCATTTTTAAGTACTTCGTATGAAACAGTCGAGGAATGAGGATTAACCCTTTCTTGTATATAAAAGGGAATTTTATCGGCGCATTTTCCTCTAGCACACAAGGTCTTTTGATCTTGGATCTTAGGAATGGTGCAACCTGCATTAGGGAAGTTAGATGTTCCAAAGTGCTCCTTTTATCTCTATGTTTGTCAAAACTTACTTGAGGCATACCTACATAGGCCGACCAGCAAAGGTAAGACTATGGAAACGTACAGAAGTAAACACCTATATCCTTTGTGATCTGAAATTGTTTGGAGTCATCCACTCTTGAGGTTTCTCTTTTGGGTAAATTTGATGGTCAAGTTGACTTGCTCAATCCCAAACTTGATGCCCGTGCTGACCAGGGTTACAAAGGCACATCCATACAACAGGTTAAAGTTTAAGCTTGTTGCGAGTTTCAGTTTCATTGTTAAACGGAAAATAATTAAGGAGAGTATCCCACCTTGGCCAAGTTGGGTCGTTAGGTAGAGCATTCAATGTTCAGAATCATCTTTTGAAAGAACGCGGAATGCAAGGATTGTTGATACTTTTGAAGTAGGTGGTTATACGAAGAAACTCTATTAGTTTACTTGAATTGAAAAGTATTAATTTGAACTCTCCGATATAGTTATCATGTTATCAATATACCAAAAGATACCATGCTTATCAATAAACTCATAGATATATTGCAGAATGTTACTTAGACCTGTCACTCGTGACTCGGCTAAGTGAACTTATAAGGGAGACTTGAGCTATGTGCTATGAGCGGCAGACTGGGAGCTGCAGAATTGCAGATTCACGGGGTATAGGAGCTTTGTGGGCTTATACAGAGTGACTCAGTGTGAGGTGAGTTATGCTGGGGTTTACCAGCTCGGGATTGAGATTATGTCATTTTCGTGTCCAGGACATTTTGTGTCCGGGATTGAGATGAAACGAGGATTTTCCTGTACTTAATAGCCAGGTCAACCACGGATTGAACTCAATCCTGAGACAATCGACCGACGGTGGTAAATCTGACCTTAAGGTGAGTGCTTGTTCACGGGGTATAGGAGCTTTGTGGGCTTATACAGAGTGGCTCAGTGAGAGGTGAGTTATGCTGGGGTTTACCAACTTGGGATTGAGATTATGTCATTTTCGTGTCCAGGACATTTTGTGTCCGGGATTGAGATGAAACGAGGTGTTCCCTATACTTAATAGCCAGGTCAACCACGGATTGAACTCAATCCTGAGACAATCGACCGACGGTGGTAAATCTGACCTTAAGGTGAGTGCTTGCTACTTGCAGAATGTTACTTAGACCTGTCACTCGTGACTCGGCTAAGTGAACTTATAAGGGAGACTTGAGCTATGAGCGGCAGACTGGGAGCTGCAGAATTGCAGATTCACGGGGTATACGAGCTTTGTGGGCTTATACAGAGTGACTCAGTGAGAGGTGAGTTATGCTGGGGTTTACCAACTCGGGATTGAGAAACATTATTTTCGTGTCCAGGACATTTTGTGTCCGGGATTGAGATGAAACAAGGATTTCCTTATACTTAATAGCCTGGTCAATTCGGATTGAACTCAATCCTGAGACAATCGACCGACGGTGGTAAATCTGACCTTAAGGTGAGTGCTTGTTTTGGTTCAATGTGTTGACTTGTATTGGGTTTTGTTTGAATACAGCTCAGAGGATATTCTGGCAAATTTAAATGGGTACCTCGGATTGCCTCGCCAAGACACATTTTTCCACCTTTCAAAGGTACCTTTCACATATCGTTTGATGGCTTTGACATATTGTTCGATGATACCTTGACTCCTCTGATGGGAAAAGGGCGAATGAAACTCTTCGGAGAAGCAAAATTTCCCGTTCGGATGAAGAAAATAAGGCAGAGTTTTTCCCACGAGGTGGATAAATAAAATATGTCTCTCACTTCATAACATGGAAGAATTTCCAATGATAAATTGAACACGCTGGGTATGGGCTGCAAAACCTATCCAATAACGTGGAATAGGGTCGGCTTGTGCCTTGGGTGTAAAGGACTGAACCTCGAACTTCGATGGTTGGGAATGCGCCATCTTGGATTTCCAATGGTTTAGTACAGGCGCTACTACGACACCTGATGGTTAAAATAATTCCAGTATTTTCCTTAAAGAGAGGGGAAATGAGCTTCAGAGAAGGGGAAATTTTCCTTGGCAACGTAGGTACTGGAAGTTATGGGTAATA
>NW_007385457.1:0-1383 GCF_000475195.1 Diaphorina citri
TATCCCATCAGGATAAAATCCGCCCCGGGTGGGAATCGAACCCGCGGCCTAGCGCTTACAAGGCAGACGCACTACCAAAACTAAGCTAACTAGGCTGGCAATCAGATGTTTGGAATTGATGCTCCAGTGCAGCTTGAAAGCCTGTATTTTGTTCATGTGAGTGTGGACACTGTGGATCTGAGCTTACCAATAGGAATTTTAATTGTGTTAAACATAAATGCTTGTCACAAATGTCGTTCCCTGCTCAAAACACTACGCTAAATTTAATGACTTGACTTGGCTGAGGTTGGTTTTATCCGAGTACAATACTTACAATAAATCGACAGCTGCTGGTTCCTTCATCGATGGCACCCACCAGAGGCCCATATTGACCTTTAATCTGAGTCATGTCGCTGCTGGGTGAAATTCGGTCCTTTACGAAATCTCCATTCTTGTTCAGTCAGATTTAAATGAAACTTTTACGAAATCTTCCTTCTTGTTCAGTCAGATTTACATGAAAACACCTTCGTAGATATTATCGTAAATAAATGCTTTCACTTCCAGGTAGACAATTTCAAGATTCAATCACGCGAACCATTCAAATTTACGATCAGTTCTCCATAAAAAAGATAAGAAAGCGATAAAATGATAAAGATAAGACACGAAATACGAAAAAATATTATCTCAATTCTCACAAAAGGGGGACAAAAACCAGCGTTCCGATTTATTAAATTTCGAAATTTACATAATATTTTCTACGAAATAAAATTAATAAATTTAAATCTTACATAAATATCCGTCACCAATCACCAAAGAAAGATGAAGAGCTACTACAGTACTACTGAGTATTGATAATGAAACTACTGAATGCTGGATTCTGTTTTATGAATGGAAATTTTTAAATTATTCCACAGCCGTATGTTTGTAGAAGTAGGTCTTTGTTTAAACTGACTTGGGAATGTGTGCTGTGCTCAGACTTTAGATTGAGTAGGTATTTCAATGTGTGATAACGTTTCCCCCATCCTTGTCAATTGTGTCAATACAAAGTATGTTGAGATTGTGACATTGACCTGTTAATGAAAACAAACATTAGCTGGATCTAGAGGGACATAGAAACTCATCCCTTAATTGTACATACATGTGTACATGTAGTCATGTACCCAATCCATATTCTAAATACAACTCGTCCATTCTTAAGTTCCTTGTAATAAAAGGAAGTACATTCCATATCTATCATCTATCATTTTAACAAACATCCATCATTAACTTCCTTCTACCATATTCTCTGTCATCCATCCATCTCCATTTTTCTATTCATGTTTGAAACGCACACAAATACCCTTCTTATATATAATAAAGCAACTTTCTTCGCTGTCAAGTTCAAAAACATTATTTTATTATAGA
>NW_007385457.1:1642-3118 GCF_000475195.1 Diaphorina citri
TGTGTGGGAAAAAATATGGTCTGTCTCGAAAAATAAGGGATTGTGGGAAACGACGAAAAAAGTGCAATCTGGGATTTTTCTCTCGAATCCGGGAAAAATAATGAAGATGGTACACGGGATTTTGAAAGCATAATTTGTCAACCATATTTGAGACTTTTGAGAGGCAAGAAAAATGTACTATTTTATGAAAAGGTTTGATAGAGGGAAACTATAACTGATCCTAAGGTCTTATCGAAGAGAGAAGGAAGACAGGATAGGACAAAGCCAGCCGTTCCAAGAACGAATATTATCCGTTCAGGATAAAATCCGCCCCGGGAATCGAGTGAGCGTAGAGCTGTCCAATTTATTTGTGCTGTCATGAATGAATTTTAATATTTCCCTCTATTTTTTTTAATCTATTATTTTTATTTTTAAGTAAATTTAATATTTGCTGACAAAGATACACACACTATTAACACAGACACGCATGAGTTCAAACGAAAATAACAGAGACAGACCCACTTTTTTGTGTGTCCGTATTTTTGATGTAAGTACATAGGTGTACCTACAGTTGATATAGGCAGATATGATGTGTGTAGGTATCCCTGTTCCTACGTTTCATTCTACGTAAGGCTGTAGATAAGATCCATTGTATAATAAACGTATCACCTATCTACATGTGTCACAGTTTTAGTGACACGTGTGTCGAGTTGTGGTCGATTTTGGTTTTGGTCTCGTCACCCAAGTAAGCGCAACTGTTCTATTAAAATTTCTTTTTCCTTGTTTCAGTGATGGAGGATGACATAGGACTGCGGGTCTGTGATTCGGAGGGACACCGGGGTACTATCCGCTACGTAGGATCAGTGGAGGGTACCCAGGGGGTGTGGTATGGGATAGACTGGGATAGTGAGACCCGAGGAAAACATGATGGAAGTCATAATGGAGTCAAATACTTTTGGACACAGTAAGCTCGCTTTTAAATCCAAATTTATACATGGTTTTCAAGTTAGCTAATGGTGTCCCCAGCCAGAGTGTTACCTCTAAGATAACCCCTGGGCTCTTACTGATTGTCAAGAATTAGGTATTCTATAATGTAATATTTTATAATGTAGAATTGTGTCTTATCGTCCATCTGATAAGAGATTTACTACGGAATGGGCATGCTACGACACAGTAATAAGAAAAAGTCATTTTCCTGAATTTTTTGATCGATATATGTATTGTTTTTGATCAGAAATCAATCTAATCTAATTAAATTTAACCCTGGTTCGCAGTTCCACGACATCTGGTTCGTTTATGCGACGGGATAAGTTAAATTTCGGCTCGAGCTTCATGGAGGCGCTTCACCGCAAATATGTGGAAACAGATAACGAACTCACCGTAAGAGAGAACGTAGAGGAGGTGAAAGCCAGCATCAACGCTCCCTTCCTAGAGCTGGTGGGGTTTGACCAAGTCCATGAGGAACAGAAGTGAGTAAGGCCCGGGGTACTTGTTCAG
>NW_007385458.1:0-2513 GCF_000475195.1 Diaphorina citri
ATAGAGGAAGATATACGATGATGTACATTATAGGTACGTAGTACCTACAGATCTGGTAACCCTGTATTCGGAGCCTTTTTTTTACTCTGGGCAGAATATCTATACAGGGTGAACACGAAAAACGTTACCAAAAAACGACCTCAGGAATCACCCTAGGCTTTTGGTAACGTTTTTCGTGTTCACCCTTTTTCTTTTTTTACTCTGGGCAGAGTATCTATACAGGGTGAACACGAAAAACGTTACCAAAAAACGACCTCAGGAATCACCCTAGGCTTTTGGTAACGTTTTTCGTGTTCACCCTGTATATGTAGATAAACTTAGCTCGTATTGTGTGCTGCATTAGCACAATATATACGTACAGTCGTACACCTGTCATGAGAAAAATCCATCCCGGTCAATATGTCAACTCATCAAGAGTCACTGTTGTGTAATTTTAAAGTAGCCTCTAGAACCCATATGATCCCGATTTTAGATCACAACAGAACTTTAAGAGTTTTGTCTCCAAGTGGCGTTATTTACCTCAGGGTTAGGTTGAGTTGCATGTTCATTATAGGAGCGGAACACCCCACAGTAGTCCATGTTTACATTGAATTCTCTAGTTTTGTCTCCAAGTGGCGTTATTTACCTCAGGGTTAGGTTGAGTTGCATGTTCATTATAGGAGCGGAACACCCCACAGTAGTCCATCTTTAAGTACTTTGAATTCTCTAGTTTTGTCTCCAAGTGACGTTATTTACCTCAGGGTTAGGTTGAGTTGTATGTTCATTATAGGAGCGGAACACCCCACAGTAGTCCATGTCCAGAGCAGCTATTTCATCCCTGGTTGGCTTCTTGGTTTTGTCTGCATTCTGAATTGAAGTCAGGAATGAACGCGTTCGCCGAACCTGTGGGAAAGAAGAAAAGGCAAGATGTTTTAGTAACCGAACGTAGTGAAGGTCTACGTTTTTTAAGAGGTTCAACAGAGAGAACTGTAACTGCCTAGGGTCTTATCGTCCCGAAAACGAATAGAGAAGGAAGACAGGATAGGAGGAAAGCCAGCCGTTCCGAGAACGAACATTATCCCATCATGATAAAATCCACCCCGGGCGGGAATCGAACCCGCGGGCTAGCGCTTACAAGGCAGACGCGCCACCAACCAAGCTAACTAGGCTGGCGTCTAAGTTTTAATTCGACAGTTTTGCATTTGGTTTGGATTTTTGAATATCTGAATCTTCGTTCCGCTATAACTATAGTAACTCGCGATTGCCTGGTCCCATTTTGATGAGAAATTGTACAGGTTCACGTTGCATCAAAGCAAGTCGCAAGTTCAAATTTAGGGTCCCAGGGTGCAATTTAGGGTGCAAGTCCATTTTTATACGTTGTTCAAACTAAAAACAAAAAACAAACTATGTAGACTCGTGTACAATGTTACCAAATCTGTAGTAGGTAGGTACATCATCGAATTTTCCCATACAAAGACCTTTCGGAATCTTCAGAAAATAATCGGTTCACACTGTACGAGTAAAGAAAGGCGCCTTCTGATTAGTTCAAAGGTTTCGTACCTATGGAGCCTTTTTTTTTACTTTAAACAAACCTATAGTGTGTCCAGATCAATGTGACAGCAAAAAAATAGGCATTGTTGCCAAACATGTCACATGTGCAATGGTAGAAAATCTTTAAAAGGGGAAGGTATATTGCACAGTGCTTCCTCCGACAGTGAAACAAAGTCAGGTAAGGCGATATCCACCTTACCTGTTCTGGAATCCAACCTCTGAACTTAGAGCTACCTCTGCATTTTAAAAGAGAGAGTTTATCAAAAATAGACCTTTACCCTTTACCTCAAATGCAACAATGTAAGGATTTCCTGCAATATGATTGGTTCCTACCGTTCATGAAATCTCTCTCTCCCTCTATTTAAATTTAAATAAATGAGATTTTTTTTTAACTGTTGGGACTTTTTAGTCATAAAGCCGAAGCCGACAGTATAAAATAATAAGGTAAAATATTAAATAAATAACCAATATCAAATGACAAATCTCAATGACTAGTGGATGTGACCAAACTCCGCTCTACGCAATCAGTACTGAAATCACCCCGAGTAACAAAGATAACCTATGCAAAACGCAATACACGGCAACATCCACATAGCCTAACACAGTTCATTTTCAGGGGTATTAATTTGTTCATTAAATTTCTTAGTTCGCGGCCACAAGGGCGACCATAGACCATGTACCATTGACCCTCGCCGCGCGCCGTGACCATCGCAGAAAAATTACCTACTCAGCTCAATTTCTTAATTTTTCTACGAAAGTGCTGTGCTGCCTCCAAGGAGGATGCTTCTATTAACATGGTTTGTTTATTTTATTTTCGGTCTTAACCAACCTAAATTAGTTATTCCTATATCCTATTACCCCCATGCCTAAACCAGATATTGGCTACGCCCATGAAATTAACCATCTTTGTTTTTGTTTTTTTTTTTTTTTTTTTTTTAATACTCCCCCTAATTCCAAAAGAAAAAAAAAGGACTCTGTTTTTT
>NW_007385458.1:2541-3117 GCF_000475195.1 Diaphorina citri
AAAAATAAACCCTTTTTTTTTTTTTTTTTTTTTTTTTTTTTTTTTTAGTACCTACTCGTATCCCTAATGAAAGTAAAGGAACTCAGTTTATCTTTTTTTTCGCGATCAAGTAATTAAAAAGAATGTTTGCTTGTGTGTACGTAGTACGTACTGTAGCTGTACCTACCTACATAATTATGTACAATTGTACATAGTAGGTAAGTACATTAGATTAGTTATTTAAGTTGTACAACAAGTCTGTGTAGATATTTTGATGAATCACTCTTGACGTTTGGTGCTTGTGTGTACGTAGTACGTACTGTAGCTGTACCTACCTGCATACATAGTAGGTAAGTACATTAGATTAGTTATTTAAGTTGTACAACAAGTCTGTGTAGATATTTTGATGAATCACTCTTGACGTTTGGTTGAGTCAAATCCTTTGAGTATTCGTCCCCACTAGAGGTCAGGTCGGGGGTGCCCCAGGGGTCCGTGTTGGGTCCTCTTCTGTTCCTCCTTTCTACATACCAAATTTCAAGTCTCTAGCTCATACCATTCCCGAGATATTGTTAAATTACAACAAAAACCGCCAAAAAG
>NW_007385459.1:0-3117 GCF_000475195.1 Diaphorina citri
ATAGCTTTTTCTGGTAGCACTTTAGGTCCTGCATCAACCCTCAAGCGTTGTACAGTCGTTCGCGGGACACCCTGTATAATGTGTGTAGGTATAACGGAAATTTTTAATGATGCAGAAAAATGATTTCGTAGGATAGAAAAGAAAGCGAAGAAAAATGATTAAGTGAAGAGGGGTAAAAATCCCGAGCTTTTTCCGAAGAAAAAATAAACGCTTTTCATAGGACGTGATAAAATGACGTCACTTCACTAAAATAAAAGTGATTTATATTTTTCAAAGGATTTCAATTGTTTCAAGTATGATCTGTATGATGGATGCTTGTCACAAATATCGTTCCGCGATTAATACATGAAGATAAAATTTATGACTTGACTTGAACTCGAACCACTAACCTCCAGATCCAAATTCCACAGACAAACTCCAAGCTAGGAGACATAGACAGTGAAGAAAATATTTAATTTTTTCCCAGGAGATTCTGTATTTTTTGTACCTAGGTACTTATAATTTTTGTTAAAAATAAAATACTATTTCAATTGAATTTCGGGTAGTGGAGGAACACACAGATTTTCTCAGATATTTGCGTTTGTCTGTTTGTTTGTCGAGACACAGAATGTGTATGTATGCCCAAGTGCTTTATTTGTTTGATTTGCTGCGGGTGTTAAATTTTCTCAAGCTAGAAAGAGGCGCATTTTTTTTTTTTTTTTAACGACGAACGAACAGAGGTCTATATTTTAAATCGACCATTTTGTAGGTATTTACTTCGTCACTACAACTCTAGGACAACAACACAAGATCATTTTGTAATATTTTTTCAACGAAGAATAAAAAAAGTATCAATGAAATTTTCGTGCCTCTTTGTTCAGACCGCCATGTTTTCTAAGCGGAAGGTGAGGTCATATTTATGTTTATTTTTCTTTCAAACTCAGCCGCTTTCTTTCTTTCCAATACGTTGATAGGTTTATCTGGTGCACGAAACAACACCTTCCCTTACAATACACGCAGCCATGACAGATTTTGTGAATCTGGAAGTCAGGAATACAAATGCGCTGAAAATTCAGGCTGACGTAAAAATGATAGATGGAACTAAGTCAGGAATTTCCAAGTGGTGGGCCCGCTTGATACCTAAATAATGAAACATAAAATAAATATTGTACTATTCTTTCACTTCTTTTATTGGTCTGATCCTTTTTAATTCTCAAAAACCTCATTCTAACAGCTAGCAGTATTTAAATGAGGTAAACTATCTTTCTCCCGTTATAAATAAGGTATACTGTTGGTCTGCCTATACTCCTATAGTATTTGACCTATTTCGCTATGCGCATTTATATGACATAGCTACTCATTTTTTTCACGAGGCTGAGTGGGTCCCGCAACAGGCAACAGTCAGTCACGGAATCAATCATTTGCATGATACAAATTTCTTGACCCCGCCGGGAATCGAACCCGGGTCTCCCGCGTGCAAGGCGAGCGCAGTGACCACTACGCTACGCCATGGGAGCTGACTCATTTTCTAATGGTTTTGTCTGGATTGATTTCAGGTCGCTGCCGAAATTAAGCAGCCAGGACGAGGACGGGCCACCCTCGCACTCGCAGCATTATCCCGGGGTAGATCACTTCGAACCCATTCCACACGACCATGACTTCTGTGAAAGAGTCGTCATCAACGTAAGTTATCTTGCTTCTAATACCGCCCTCAATATTCTTGTCACTAGTTTTGACAGTTTGCGTCAATATATTGACATTACGAGTACATAGGTATGTATCTTTCCTGGCTGGGGGACAGATCAGCTTAGTCTGGCTGGGGAACAGCGAAGAAACCAGCCTGAAATTTCTATGGCTAAAGAAATAGCAAAGGTTGAGTGCGAAGGCCATCCACTTGTGAAATGTTTGTAGCCAAAACCAACGATCAGTCCAAAGCAATCACTCTATCTAGAGCTGATTGAGAAGCTGAAGCCAGCCTACTTAGCTTAGTTGATAGTGCGTCTGCCTTGTAAGCGCTAGGCCGCGGGTTCGATTCCCGCCCGGGGCGGATTTTATCCTTGTCACTAGTTTTGACAGTTTGCGTCAATATATTGACATTACATGGGTATGTATCTTTCCTGGCTGGGGGACAGATCAGCTTAGTCTGGCTGGGGAACTTTAAACAGCGAAGAAACCAGCCTGAAATTTCTCTGGCTAAAGAAATAGCAAAGGTTGAGTGCGAAGGGCATCCACTTGTGAAATGTTTGTAGCCAAAACCAATGATCAGTCCAAAGCAATCACTCTATCTAGAGCTGATTGAGAAGCTGAAGAAAAACGTTGACCCCGTCTGAACACGGGAAAAGCAAAGAGGAAGAAGAAAGAAGGAAAGCCAGAAGAAAGCACTACCGCGTTTTACGAAGTCTGGATTGAACTGGGTATTAAGTTAGTATAGCTCAATCCTGATGTGGTAAACTCCGCTCTTAGTAGTCTAATCTAAGGTACTTCTCTTGCAAGCCTGTTTTTAACAAATATTTTTTTTCTTCTCCTTTGCAGGTGAGTGGGCTTAGGTTCGAAACCCAACTCCGCACACTGAACCAATTTCCAGAAACCTTACTCGGGGATCCTGCTCGACGCATACGTTATTTCGACCCTCTCAGGAACGAATACTTTTTCGACCGAAACCGTCCTAGTTTCGACGCCATTTTGTATTACTACCAAAGTGGTGGAAGACTGAGAAGGCCGGTGAACGTCCCTTTAGATGTATTCTCTGAGGAGATCAAATTTTATGAGCTTGGCGATGTCGCCACAAATAAATTTAGGTAAGTTTGACGAGCAAAACTCAAAGTAGATAATTAGACATGATATCACGAACGTAAAAAGCCAACTCCTCCTCCTTGATGATGTCCTTTGTAATTTTAAGAAAATGTTCATCAGCTCAGTAAAAGTGGTTTAAAAATCATATGATAGCCTAGGGTTTCTATTTACATATTTCCAGTGATTTCTGGTCTTGTCTCCCCGGATCTCGTTTTATTTTTCAAGGAAAGTTTCCTATAGTTATAAACGTTAGTATTAAATACTAAATTATTATAAATCGTCACGGCTTCTACATATCAATGACTAACAAATGTCCTTGTTTGGTTTGCTTTCCAGGGAAGATGA
>NW_007385460.1:0-3115 GCF_000475195.1 Diaphorina citri
CTCACAAAATTTATTTCAACTTTAATAAAAGACAATAAATACAGAGGAGCTGTATTTATTGTCTTTTATTAACAATTACAAAAAAAAAATCTTTTATTGACAATTAAAAAAAAAAGGTCAACTTAAGTATGTATTATTTGTAAAAAAAAGGAAACTTTTGCACAGAATATAGTAAGTAGATTGTTCATATTAAAATTCAGACCCAAAAATGAAATTTAGACTTTCGGCCCTGATGGCCTCTGGAGCTGGAGCTCAAAATGGATACTTCAAAATTTTATTTTTAGGACTGGAATTTCAAAATGAATAATTAGTGGGACCTATTTGAAGCATAAATCACCTATCAATATGAGTTTTCCATTTTTGTTGCTTCCCCTATGTGTGTATCACAAGTAGGGGCTTTTGAGAGAAATAAGAGTAGGTCAATTGTTCTTCAGTTTTTTTTTCCATTTGAAAAATTCACAGTGGTCCCTATTTAGCTTGGTTGGTAGCGCGTCTACATTGTAAGCGCTAGGCCGCGGGTTTGATTCCGCCCGGGGCTGATTTATGAACGTATAATGTTCGTTCGCGGAACGGCTGGCTTTCTCCTATCCTGTCTTCCTTCTCTCTTCGATTTCGGGACGATAAGACCTTAGCAGTTCCCATAGTCCAATTTCCTTAAAATAATAATAATAATAATAAAAGCTCCGCCCGGCCTATTTATTAACACGAAGTAGAGTTTCAATGATTTTCGGTACCTTCAACACAAAGTATATAGAATCCTTTGTACAAGTGGCCCATGAAGTTGTGGCAAAAAGAATCGCTTCTGCGGGGTTTTTCATGTGGGTAGGTCAACGACTTGCCCCGGGGCTGTCTCTTCCGCCCAACCCGTGCAATCTTGATCAACCGAGACAGTTTCTCAAGTGCCATCACTGTGAGAAATTTCTTCTCTTCGCCTCTGCCCTGCTCATGCGTCAATAACGACACGAAGTAGAGTTTCAATGATTTTCGGTACCTTCAACACAAAGTATATAGAATCCTTTGTACAAGGGGCCCATGAAGTTGTGGCAAAAAGAATCGCTTCTGCGGAGTTTTTCATGCGGGTAGGTCAACGACTTGCCCCGGGGCGGTCTCTTCCGCCCAACCCGTGCTATCTTGATCAACCGAGACAGTTTCTCAAGTGCCATCACTGTGAGAAATTTCTTCTCTTCGCCTCTGCCCTGCTCATGCGTCAATAACGTAGTTCACATTTCATAATTTATACTCGCTGCTGTTCTTTATTCATTTTCGTCACAACTTTTCATGTGTTTTGTGGAGTTTGTCCCCCTTTGATTTTTACTATCGTTCGTTCAGTTGAATTGTTTTTAGTCCGCGAGTTCTCAGATAGCGGATTTTCTAGTCCGCGATTTTTCAAATAGCGGATTTGCGAATCCGGGTCCGCGAGTTTTCAGATAGCGGATTTTCTAGTCCGCGCTATTTTTCAAATAGCGGATTTGCGAATCCGCGAGTTAGCAAGCGGTTTGTCGTTTAGGTGAGATTTTATGATATATGTGCTGGGATTTTAGTCCGCGAGTTCTCAGATAGCGGATTTTCTAGTCCGCGATTTTTCAAATAGCGGATTTGCGAATCCGCGAGTTAGCAACCGGTTTGTCGTTTAGGTGAGATTTTATGATATATGTGCTGGGATTTTTTCTTCTTTTTAAGTTTGAATGATCTCCTATTACATGGGGAGCATTTTCAGATGGAAAATTTTCCACCAAAAATCGGCCCCCATTGGCGGCTCGGACTTAGGAAATTTTCAAATACGGACCTATTAAATAGAAAATCGTGTAATTTTCACACAAGATTTTTATTGTTACTGGTTCATCGTCGTTTTTTATTTCGTAGCAATGAAACAACTAATGCGTTAGACTCTTGTAATCTGTGTCGTAGCATGCCCATCACGTAGTATGTCCCTGATCGGATCGGCGAGAAAACACAATACCTACTTCCCATTTAGGTGCTGGTTCAACATGAGAACAACAGAAAGTAACCCGTTGATTTTTTTTTAAAAAAAAAGAGGTTTGACAGAGGGAACTGTAACTGCTATGGTCTTATCGTCCGGAAATCGAAGAGAGAAGGAAGACAGGATAGGAGAAAAATGTTTACGTCACCCATCCATTTATTGGCTTTCCTCGGCGTAGCTTAACATAGGTAACGCTAAAACCGGTCTTAAATTAACGACTGGCCTTGCTCGGCGTAGCTTAACATAGATGACGCTAAAACCGGTCTTAAATTAACGACTGAAGTGTTATCTAAAATTTTCTCGCTTTGAGTTCATGGGTCGTCGCGACAAATTTCAAGATCAGAGCTCATTTGTGTGAGAAAATGTGAAAAAAAAAAAATCCCACAGTTACTCAATTAACCTTAGGTCACCCATCCATTTATTGGCCTTGCTCGGCGTAGCTTAACATAGATGACGCTAAAACCGGTCTTAAATTAACGATTGAAGTGTTATCTAAAACTTTCTCGCTTTGAGTTCATAGGTCGTCGCGACAAATTTCAAGATCAGAGCTCATTTGTGTGAGAAAATGTGGAAAAAAAAAATCTCCCAAAAACCAGTTTTTTTGGTTTTTTAGTCTATCCTTCCTTTATTATTACAATAGTAATAAAAAGGTATAAGGGACGGACTATTGTATTCGCTTCGGGCGACAAATTCCAAGATCAGAGCTCATTTGTGTGAGAAAATGTGAAAAAAATCCCCCAAAAACCAGTTTTTTTTTTTTGTTTTTTAGTCTATCCTTCCTTTATTATTACAATAGTAATAAAAAGGTATAAGGGACGGACTATTGTATTCGCTTCGGTGTCTGTCAGGGGTCGTCGCGACAAATTTCAAGATCAGAGCTCATTTGTGTGAGAAAATGTGAAAAAAAAAAAATCCCACAGTTACTCAATTAACCTTAGGTCACCCATCCATTTATTGGCCTTGCTCGGCGTAGCTTAACATAGATGACGCTAAAACCGGTCTTAAATTAACGATTGAATATAGAATCACCCTTAGGACTATTGCACTACCTTTACATATGGTTATTGGCTCTCCTCCATTTCCACACTCCTGATCCTCTTGCGAAGCTCAGGAGTGGTTTAAATATGTTAAACT
>NW_007385461.1:0-3115 GCF_000475195.1 Diaphorina citri
GAACAAAATGGGTACTAAATGATGGGCTTTGGTACAAATTCGCAGCAAAAGTTGTGGTGCTAACTTCACGCACCTAAAATTGGCAGGTGAAAAACAGAAAAGAAAAAGATAATAATAAAGGATTCAAATTGAATTCGCTTATTATTATCTTTTTCTTTTCTGTGCTATTTTTATTTTTCGTTCTCGGAACGGCTGGCTTTCTCCTGTCTTGTCCACCTACCTTCGATTTTGGAACAAAAAAATCTCCGCTGTTACAGTTCAAACCTCTTCAAAAAATCAAACCTCTTCAAAAAATGTCTTCTGTTACAGCCTGTATATTCACAGGGTGCCGAATTTGTGTGGCAACATTATTACATTTTTAGTTCGTCTTTTATACTTCCTTTCTATTCTTCCTCCTCCTCCTCTTCTCTTTCCCCTCCTCCTCCTCCTCCTTCTAATTCTTCTTCTCCTCCTCTTTCTTCTCCTTTCTATTCTCTTCCTCCTCCTCCTTCTCTTCCTCTTTCTTCTCCTTCTTCTTCGTTTTCTCCTCCTTCCTCTTCTTCTTCTCCTCCTCTTCTTTCTTCTTCTTTTGTCTTCTTCTTCTGCTCCTCCCCTTCTTTCTTTTCTTCTTCTCCTTCCCCTCCTCTTTTTCTTCCTCTTCTCTCCTCCTTTTACAGAAGAATTTTTGTGTATTTTCTTTTTCTTCCGTTTTTTTTATGTAAAAAAGTAAACAATTTGCATTTCCAATTTGTGCATCCCCATGATAGGGTGGAAGGCCGGGGGGGGAGGGGGTAGTTTGACGCCCAACTTGTATTTTCAATTTCTCGCGAATACCGGGGGGTATCAGAAAATAATTCGTAGGAAATTTTGAAACGTACCGAAGAGAGCCCACATCAAATCCTGAAAGATTTTTTTTTAAGGTCTTATCGTCCCAAAATCGAAGAGAGAAGGCAGACAGGATAGGAAAAAGCCAGTTGTTCTTAGAACGCACCTTATCTGTTCAGGATAAAATACGCCCCGGACAGGAATCGAACCCAAAACCTAGCGCTTACAAGGCAGACGCTCTACCTTCCAACCTAACAAGGCTTCGCTTCAATTTGCATTCGCATGCAAAGTGGAGGGGAAAATATAAAGTGGAGGGGGACCTATAGAGGGGAATACGGAACATGTCTGCTATCAGGATTCAAGGGAACGAGCTATCGGAATTTGTAATCTTATTTTTATTTTCTACAAATAGAAAAAAAAACTTCTCCCTCTAGCGACCTTTTTTATTTCCCTTTTCTTTTCCCCTCTCCTCTTCTTTTTTTTCCTCTTCAATTTTCCTTCTCTTCCCCCCTCTCTTTCCTTGATTCCTACTTTTCTCGTTCCTTTTAGTTCCGCCTTCTTTTTCCCCTTTCCTCTTCCTTTTTTTTTCCTCTTCAATTTTCCTTCTCTTCCCCCCTCTCTTTCCTTGATTCCTACTTTTCTCGTTCCTTTTAGTTCCGTTTTTCCCTCTTTCCTCTTTTCCTTCCCTTTGACCTCTTTTCCTCTCTTTTTCCTTCCTTTTTACCCTCTTTTCCTTCCCTTTTACCCTCTTTTCCTCCTTCTTGTTAGCCACTGTACTTTTCCCTCACTTTTTATTCCCTTTTATCCTATCTTTCGTTTCCTCTGCAAATCTACCATTCCCTTCTGCACGTTCTTTCCCTTTCGCTCTCTCTCTTTCTCTCCCTCCTTTGTATTTTCATCTCCCGTTTATTCTGCATTTCTTTCTCTCCTTCCCAGGAGTGCTTTTTCCCTCCACTTTTCTCGTTCTTCTCACCCCCTTACCTCCTCCTCAATCCCTCCTCCTCTTTTTATCTCTCTCCTCTCTCAACGACTGTTCTAAACGTTTTCCTTTTTTCATCTCAACGAGGAGAGAAACCTCCGAGGAATTTTGCGCTGCATGCCAATGATTTCAAAATTATGTAGAATTAAAGAAAAGAGAAAAACAAAAGAAAATAAGAGAAAAAACAAAAGAAAAACAATAGAATAGAAAATTAGAAACAGGAGAAAATGAAATGCGAATGTTTTCTCGAGTTGTGCTCTAAATCAGGCATGTCAAACTGGCGGCCCGCGGGCCGCATGCGGCCCGCCTGGTCAAATTGTGCGGCCCGCTGCGAGCCACAAGGGCCAAGGCCGAATTGGGCCCAAAGTTTGTTTTAGGGCGAAATTTTATTAATTGAGGCGCCTCCTTTCAGGGCCCAAATTTAGTGAGGCTCCTCCTTTTTAGGGCCCAAATTTAGTGAGGCCCCTTCTTTTAAGCTCTTCTTTCTCCCTTCGGGGACTTATTTCAGCCCCCTGTTGTAGTATGAGTAACACCGGATGACGACTCCTCTTGTCCCAGGGGTATTTTCAGGAACTCAGCCTTTTATCCCTTTAAGCAATTCTTTCTCCCCTCGGGGGACTTGTTTTCAGCCCCCTCCTCAACATCGCGTCCTACAGGCCTGACGACAGTTACGGCCCCGTCTGTCTCACGCAGGCCGACACCCCCTGGCGTATCACCTTCTTCTCCACGTCCATAGTGGTCTTCTACATCATCCCCTGTTTTATTCTCATCATGCTGTACTCCCGCATATCGAAGAACCTCATGAAACCCGCCCCTGGACTCATACAGACGTCGTCCGCCTCTCTACGCTACCGCAAACAGGTAATTATTTTTATTAGGGTGCGGCAACAGATTTATAAGACACAAAGGACGATGAGACAACGAGGGTCTTATCATTCACAAATCAAAGAGAGGCGAAAGACAAGAATAGGAGAAAGTCAGTAGTTCCGAGAAAGAATTTTATTTGTATAAAATAAAGGGAATCACACCCGCGACCAAACGCATACAAGGCAGATGTTCTGCCCTCCAAGGTAACTAAGTCTGGAATATAGCATAAAATAAATAATATGTTTGCTATTGCTGAACTATGTATGATTTCCAACAGAACCTTGCAAGGTTCTAATCTTCTAACATTATACTGACTGTATTAGGGCTTAGCAAGTTAGCATCGATCACAGTAAAGATTGAATAAAGACTCTCTAGTTTACCACAGACAATTTCATGAATTCATGATAAAGAAACCACCCTTGTTCTTCTTCCAGGTCATCCTCATGTTGGGCACAGTGGTCATCA
>NW_007385462.1:0-889 GCF_000475195.1 Diaphorina citri
TGCTATTCGTGAATATCAGACTCAGTTGATACAACACGTCAAGGATGATATTGATAGACTGCATGAACAGTTCAAGGTGAGACTAATACAAACCTCACTGCATACCTAACACCTGAGGGAGTTTTCCCTCTATCCTCTGCTACTCGCCAATCACATTCACATCACCTAGCCTGAGTGTGGCCAGCACGCAATTGTTCAGATGGATACTAACATTCCTTCTCTTGAGTGATTCATCGGTAAATGGTGCCTTCAACATACTATCGCCGCGCCGCTGGCAAAGAAAATCAAATTTTCAAAATCTGGAAATTCGGTGTAAAATTTTGAGTTCCGCTGAAACCAAAAAAAAAAGGTTTTTATTTATCTCTTGGTTTTGATCCAGTTGTTCAATATTCCTCTTGAGGCTGAATACTCAACTTGGGTAACAGCAGGTAAATGGTACAACTAGTCACCCTTCCCATTATCAATTGTTTTCATTTGTATTATAGGTTGGGTATCATGCTAGTCATTCATACAGGGAGTGTCAGGATAAAGATACACCCCCTGTATCTGGATCTGTCATTTGGATCCGTCAGATCAATCGTCAGCTAACCACCTATATGAAACATGTGGAAGATGTGTTAGGTAAGTAATAGTCATGTCTAGGTTCTTAGGGGGCACGGTTGGTCCAGTGGTAACGCGCTTGCTTGCCATGCAGAAGGTCCCGGGTTCGAATCCCACCATCGACAAAAATTTGTACTCGTTTTTCGATTGCAAATATTTCAACGGGTTACTTTCTGGTGTTCTCGTGTTGACCCAGCACCTAAATGGGAAGTATTGTGCCCCTTCTCGCCCATCTGACGAAAGGCAAACTACGGGATGGGCATGCCACGCCACAGGCCACATCAAGCGT
>NW_007385462.1:1386-3114 GCF_000475195.1 Diaphorina citri
CGTCAGATCAATCGTCAGCTAACCACCTATATGAAACATGTGGAAGATGTGTTAGGTAAGTAATAGTCATGTCTAGGTTCTTATTCCTAATAAAATGGGCGAGCAAATGAGCTTTAGCCACCACGCACAACATTATATTGGATCATTACATTTACCATGTTATTTACGCTGGGTCTGTTGGTAAAAACTGTTATCTACATGGGTAAATTGGTACAACTTTTAACCTTTTCGATGCTATACATATTTCAGACTATGCCGATTTCTGATCTTACTACTGAGAGTTAACACAGTGTCAAGGATTTTCTTTTGATTCACAGAGGTCAAAAAAATTTCTTAAACTCTAGATTAACTGAAAACTCTTTGTGGTAAGATCAGGCATTAATGCAGTAATGGAAAAAGAAACATCTTTTCACAAGTATGATTTACTTAACTCTTAATTTCTCCCCGCAGGTAAAGGCTGGGAGAACTACATCGAGGGTCAGAAGCTGAAGGCAGACGGTGATAGTTTCCGTCTGAAGTTAAACACTCAGGAGATATTTGATGATTGGTCTAAGAACGTACAGGCGAGGAATCTAGGCGTGTCAGGACGTATCTTCCTTATTGAACAATCTCGCGCTAGGACGGCACGAGGCAATGTACTCAAACTAAAGGTAAATAATAACTTAGTTTTCCAATAAACCGCATACCAATAACTCATGAACTGTAGATGAGGAAAATTATCTAAATTAGAATATTAAAAAAATGCCTGTCTCCCTCTTCCCTCCAAAAAATGCCAGGGAAAGGAATAATAGTTTGAAAAATACATTTTTGTTTCCAGGTGAATTTCCACCCTGAAGTGATAACATTGTCCAAGGAGGTTCGTAACTTCAAGAACCTCGGGTTCCGTGTACCCCTAGGCATTGTGAACAAAGCACATCAAGCTAATCAACTCTATCCGTATGCTATATCCCTCATAGAATCTACCAAGACATATGAGAAGACATTGGAGAAGATGGAATCCAAAGAGAATATTGCTTCCCTGGTGGCGGGCGTTAGGAAAGAAGTGCAGACACTCATAGCGGAAGGTAGACTATTCTAACTTATCCTAGTCCTAGGAATTTATGGCGTCAGTAAACTGTAGTACTTACTCATTCAGAAAAAGTGTTGACCAGCCCCAAAATCCAAGTCCATTGTCCTTTCTCGTAGCTCATTTCGATCTTCTTGGTCAAATTTTTAGTTCCATTATGGAAAAAAGTCAGTCTAGATTATTAAAATACTATTTATTTAATGTTTTGTTTTATACTCACAGTCTATTTGATTTGTCTAATTCCCAGGTGTTCAGATTGTGTGGGATAGTTTCAAAGTGAACCAATACGTGGGTCGGTTTGCGGAGCAAGTATTCAACTTCCAGGAGAGAGTGGAATATCTTCTAGCTCTGGAAGAACAACTAGAAGTGGACATCCGATCACTGGAGACATGCTCCTACTCTGCTAACTGCCTAGCAGACATCTTGGCTAAGATACAGAAGACAGTGGATGATTTATCATTGAGACAATATTCTAACCTACCTTACTGGGTATCCAAGCTAGATGAAGAAGTCTGGCTAAGATACAGAAGACAGTGGATGATTTATCATTGAGACAATATTCTAACCTACCTTACTGGGTATCCAAGCTAGATGAAGAAGTTGAAAAGAAACTAGGAGCCAGGTAAATGTCCTTACCTTCTGGGTTCGATTCCCGGAGTAAA
>NW_007385463.1:0-3114 GCF_000475195.1 Diaphorina citri
ATCACAACTTTGGTGCTCACTGCAGCTTTATAGGATTTTCCAAATTACTCAATAATCCAGCACTCAATGTTTACCTACCATGCTGGCACCGGTCGCTATGCGCTTTTTTATTCCATAGCTATTCATTTTCCTCACGAGGCTGAGTGGGCCCCGCATCAGCCAGTCACGGAATCAATCATTTGCACGATACAAATTTTTTGACCCCGCCGGGAATCGAGCCGGGTCTCCCGCGTACAAGGCGAGCGCAGTGACCACTACGCTATGGGATGAAAAGCAAACTCTGTGGCCGAATGGGTATCATACTAGGTTTGCACGCCGCGGCGTGAGGTCCCGGATTTGATTTCCGGTGAGTCGAAGTTTTTTCGGTTCTGTGCTTGGAGTTTGAGGTGCACTCATATTAAAATAACAAATGAAAAATGAAACCTTATAGGGACGCGAACGACCTACTGTCTGTAGTGTTAAAGCGCCTAAAAGGGGGGGGGGAACCCTGAACTCTAATTGATATAGTTTCTGTCCATAAATAAATCTCAATAATAAAACGATAACGAGTTCAATGTGTAGGTAAACACTACTTACTTATTATTAGAGATATCACTCTCTACAGGTCTTAGACTCCAGTAGCGATCTGATCTTGGGTTATCCTTAGCATCACATAGACACATACAATAGGTACAATGGTGTGGGGGAATATAAATTCTCCACCATGAGTCAACCTGTAATCAAACATCATATTCAATCAAATCTCAATAGAAACGAAACACAAACAAAGAAATAAGAAATATGGATGATAGTATATCAACACAACACACTAATGGTTTCTATTTGCTTGATCATAGCGTTCTGTTCTATGGCCCGGGCCGTTACGCAGGAAGCGTACGGTCAGAGCTAAGCCAGTGCAGCCAGTGTCATTGTAACCTCAATTACCGCCTAAAGAAAGTCCACACGTGTTAATTATTAATTATTATTGGAAATATTATTTTTTTTCTTTCACAGCTCACGATTTCAGCACTATATATTTAAATGGGTAATAACTGCTTAATCTCAATTAATATTAATTATTAATTATTATTGGAATATTGGAAATATTATTTTTTTTCTTTCACAGCTCACGATTTCAGCACTATATATTTAAATGGGTAATAACTGCTTAATCTCAATTAATGTCTTGTAATTATTTAAGAATACATTGAATTAATAGTTCCACATTTTCATTACATTTTATTTATATCTTTATTATTTTTATTTATATTTACTCGTACTTTATTCAGATTTTCTCATCAAACTAGACTTAAAAACATAGACAGGGAAAAATAATGAATTAATTGGAGACTTGAAAATGGCAATAAAAATAGACAATAGGTAAAAATTAGAACAATTTATTAGAATTGATAAAATCGGAAAACAAAATAAAGAAGCAAACAATATTTATGTACTTAGATTATGAAATTAATTCTAGATTATTCGAATTTTCGTTAAAACTCTCAATACAAAATAAAGAAGCAAACAATATTTATGTACTTAGATTATGAAATTAATTCTAGATTATTCGAATTTTCGTTAAAACTCTCAATAGTAACACGATTGTGCCTAGTTATAAACATGGAACTATTGATTATGTTATTATTAGTCTCGTAGTTTGGCTATTGCGTATTTAAAGTTGAACAGGTGGATACCTATGTTGTTAAACTTGGGTGGTTGTTATTTGTTATGAAACTTGAACGCTGATGAAACTAAAAAACTTCACGATGATAAGAAACGAAACACAAACAAAGAAATAAGAAATATGGATGATAGTATATCAACACAACACACTAATGGTTTCTATTTGCTTGATCATAGCGTTCTGTTCTATGGCCCGGGTATAGTCTGTACTTCTACTTCTATTAGTCTTTTACATACCTTCACTTTGTCAAGATAATAAAAACATTAAACTACAATTCAGTGGTCGTCAAAGATTCTATTTTTCTGAGACCTCTTTCTATTTTTTTCACTCGAGACCTCAACCATTTTTCTATCTTCCTTTATGTGCTCAACAAGTTCCTTTAAAAATAGAACATTTTCCCATCTTCCCTCGAAAAATCATTGTCTCTTTTCTCATTTTTTTTTTCGCTATTTCTCAGCGGGATTTCAAGCGGCGAAATTAGCACCACGTGATTGCCCAGATGATCACCCATCTAGATAGATACCAAACACACCGTTGCTTAACCTTAGTGATCTGTCTAAAACTATTTCGTCTATTTTGGAGATGGTCTCCGAAAGTTATTTCTTTGGAGACTCTCGTCTATTGGAGCGCATCGCTGGTTGTTGAGTATACTGTCGCTTGGACGCTTAGTCATAGTCATAGTGACATAGTCAGCATAGTGACATAGTCAGTCAGACCCGGTGAAACAAATACCTTCCTAATTATAATACCTTCCTATGTCACTATGACTATGACTAAGAGTCTAAGCGACAGTACACTCAACAGCCAGCGATGCGCTCCAATAGACGAGACGAGAGTCTCCAAAGAAATAACTTTCGGAGACCGTCTCCAAAATAGACGAAATAATTTTAGATGTTATATTCTGCGCTTTTCCTGTAGAAAAAAAAATCTGGTGTGAACATCACACGACTTTCCTTATCCTATTAAATATTATGCTTAGCTGGGTTTCTTAGGTATGATTTTGGGGGTCCCCTCTTCGATATCTCTAACCGTTTAGTCAGTGGAGCTGAAAACCGCCAAAAAGCGGTCGAAAACGGCCGAAATGCGGTCAAAATACAGGTAACCGTTACTCCGATGGTAATGAAAAGTACTTTTTGGGGGTTTCAGGTATGACTTTGGGGGGTCTTCAGTTGTGACTTTTTCGATATCTCTACCGTTTAGTCAGTAGAGCTGAAAACCGCCGAAAAGCGGCCGAAATGCCACCAACCGCTGAACCGATCTTAACCAAAAGTTTCGTGTCGCATCCTTGTCACATGTGACACCTACATACCAAATTTCAAGTCTCTAGCTCTTACCATTCGCGAGATATTTTGTTTACAGACAGACACACACAAACACGGACCAATGGCTGAAACTTTGGATTTAGGCTCTAGGGACCTCAAAACGTGTATTGGCACTAAAAACTGACCATA
>NW_007385464.1:0-3114 GCF_000475195.1 Diaphorina citri
AGAGAAATAGTCAGACTGAAAGTATATTGTGGAATGATGGTACTACACAACAACTGGCTGAAATTCATTTTCCAACAATGCGGCATTCATTATCATTCAGAATGCCATAGGCATTAACCCCACCCTTGATCAACCTTTATTTTGTATTTATATGTAGATACATTTTGTTACCATCTGTAAATAAAGTTTGATCCAATCGTGTAATAATAATAATAACAACCCGCCCTCTAGGGCTGTTTGCCCTCTTTGTGTACAATCCGAATACTAACCTCGCACAACGTTGATCAACTTCTTCAGTGAACCATTGACTGGAAACTGGTGCATCGTGCTTTTCTTGGCTTGGTACAATCCGAATACTAACCTCGCACAACGTTGATCAACTTCTTCAGTGAACCATTGACTGGAAACTGGTGCATCGTGCTTTTCTTGGCTTGGTACGATCCGAATACTAACCTCGCACAACGTTGATCAACTTCTTCAGTGAACCATTGATTGGAAACTGGTGCATCGTGCTTTTCTTGGCTTGGTACAATCCGAATACTAACCTCGCACAACGTTGATCAACTTCTTCAGTGAACCATTGATTGGAAACTGGTGCATCGTGCTTTTCTTGGCTTGGTACAATCCGAATACTAACCTCGCACAACGTTGATCAACTTCTTCAGTGAACCATTGATTGGAAACTGGTGCATCGTGCTTTTCTTGGCTTGGTACAATCCGAATACTAACCTCGCACAACGTTGATCAACTTCTTCAGTGAACCATTGATTGGAAACTGGTGCATCGTGCTTTTCTTGGCTTGGTACGATCCGAATACTAACCTCGCACAACGTTGATCAACTTCTTCAGTGAACCATTGATTGGAAACTGGTGCATCGTGCTTTTCTTGGCTTGGTACGATCCGAATACTAACCTCGCACAACGTTGATCAACTTCTTCAGTGAACCATTGATTGGAAACTGGTGCATCGTGCTTTTCTTGGCTTGGTACGATCCGAATACTAACCTCGCACAACGTTGATCAACTTCTTCAGTGAACCATTGATTGGAAACTGGTGCATCGTGCTTTTCTTGGCTTGGTACGATCCGAATACTAACCTCGCACAACGTTGATCAACTTCTTCAGTGAACCATTGATTGGAAACTGGTGCATCGTGCTTTTCTTGGCTTGGTACGATCCGAATACTAACCTCGCACAACGTTGATCAACTTCTTCAGTGAACCATTGATTGGAAACTGGTGCATCGTGCTTTTCTTGGCTTGGTACGATCCGAATACTAACCTCGCACAACGTTGATCAACTTCTTCAGTGAACCATTGATTGGAAACTGGTGCATCGTGCTTTTCTTGGCTTGGTACGATCCGAATACTAACCTCGCACAACGTTGATCAACTTCTTCAGTGAACCATTGATTGGAAACTGGTGCATCGTGCTTTTCTTGGCTTGGTACGATCCGAATACTAACCTCGCACAACGTTGATCAACTTCTTCAGTGAACCATTGATTGGAAACTGGTGCATCGTGCTTTTCTTGGCTTGGTACGATCCGAATACTAACCTCGCACAACGTTGATCAACTTCTTCAGTGAACCATTGATTGGAAACTGGTGCATCGTGCTTTTCTTGGCTTGGTACGATCCGAATACTAACCTCGCACAACGTTGATCAACTTCTTCAGTGAACCATTGATTGGAAACTGGTGCATCGTGCTTTTCTTGGCTTGGTACGATCCGAATACTAACCTCGCACAACGTTGATCAACTTCTTCAGTGAACCATTGATTGGAAACTGGTGCATCGTGCTTTTCTTGGCTTGGTACGATCCGAATACTAACCTCGCACAACGTTGATCAACTTCTTCAGTGAACCATTGATTGGAAACTGGTGCATCGTGCTTTTCTTGGCTTGGTACGATCCGAATACTAACCTCGCACAACGTTGATCAACTTCTTCAGTGAACCATTGATTGGAAACTGGTGCATCGTGCTTTTCTTGGCTTGGTACGATCCGAATACTAACCTCGCACAACGTTGATCAACTTCTTCAGTGAACCATTGATTGGAAACTGGTGCATCGTGCTTTTCTTGGCTTGGTACGATCCGAATACTAACCTCGCACAACGTTGATCAACTTCTTCAGTGAACCATTGATTGGAAACTGGTGCATCGTGCTTTTCTTGGCTTGGTACGATCCGAATACTAACCTCGCACAACGTTGATCAACTTCTTCAGTGAACCATTGATTGGAAACTGGTGCATCGTGCTTTTCTTGGCTTGGTACGATCCGAATACTAACCTCGCACAACGTTGATCAACTTCTTCAGTGAACCATTGATTGGAAACTGGTGCATCGTGCTTTTCTTGGCTTGGTACGATCCGAATACTAACCTCGCACAACGTTGATCAACTTCTTCAGTGAACCATTGATTGGAAACTGGTGCATCGTGCTTTTCAACAATCTTTTCCTCAACTTTTCGATGCCAAAAGGACCCGCCATCATGTCCAATAAAATGCTTCACTTTAGATGATTTCTTGACAAGTTGTTGCTATTATAAGCCAAAACCGAGCTGTGGTTTAGCTAAAACTTGTTCTAGTGACTTGTAATATCATTGATACAAATGTATCAAGTATTCATGTAACTTGTAAGGCCTAGTCCATACCGAAAACATCAACGCAACAGTTGTGAACAGTTGCGCAATTGTTGCAAAACAAAGGTTTCGAATGTTGAGCAACATTCGAGATAAAACCTAGTACACACTAAGAGACAAAATATTTCCAGAAACAAGTCTGGACTCTGGAAGGCCAGTCTCCAGTCTCATATTGGAAGCGTAGACCTAATAGACAAGCGACTTTGAGTAGCGCGTAGTCCCCTGCGAAATCAAACCTATGAATATTATACAGACCTTAAACAGACTCTACAATATTCTAGAATAGAATAACTGCGGCCCGCCATTCCGCCAACTGCTTTTCTGCGGCCCGCGAGCTCATTTCGATTTTTACATCATTGTCATAGGTTTGGTTTCGTAGGCGACTACGCGTCACTCAAAGTCGCACGTCTACGCTTCCGATGCGATACAAGCCCTAAAAAAAGTTGCTTGACTGTTGCAATTTTCTGGA
>NW_007385465.1:0-3113 GCF_000475195.1 Diaphorina citri
CCATTAATATAAAAAATCATTGTTTGTTCCCGGATAGTTGGGCAGTGTGTGGGCAGGCCATAATAATGATAGTAATAATAAAATGTTCATAGGAACCGCTTTCGTACATTCTTTGTATTTTGTAGGCACATTTTTTCACATACATGCAAGAACAGGAAAGACGTTTTGTTGTAAAGCTCCAGGCAAATCACAGAGAAATTCTTTTTATTTAAGAAGTAAAATAATACAAATTAAAAAGAAAAAAATAAAACGTACAATGAACTTATTTAATTAAATTAAAGCTGTTAAATTTTAAAGGTCGCTTTTGTATAGGGGTGACACGAAAATGCGTGGGACGTTAACCTTCCCTCCAGGGAGGGTAACGAAGGAGATCTTTATATTCAAATGTAAAGATCACAACATAAGTCGGTAAATACTCCCCTCTTTTCTTTCCCTATGGAGGGGGAAAACGGGTTGAAAGTTCAACTTACACTCTTTAAAAATCCATCCTTAAATTAAAAGAAAAATCTTTTACCGGAGAAAGGAAAGACTAAGGACAAAACGAGAGAGGGAGGAGGAAAGGGAAGATATAAAAATGAATAGTAAAAGCGAGAAAATAAAACTCGTACCTAACGTTAATGATAATAATTATGAGAAGGGAGAGAGGAAGGGAGGGGGAAATGCTAAACAAAATAATATTCAGATACAAAGAAACCTTGGTAAAGCTTACTCTAACCTTTTTGTGTTAGGCTTGTTTTGAAATTTGCATAACAACTTTATTGAGGTTGTCAATATCAGGTTTAAACTTAGAAAGAAGTCTCATTAGATGGGCTTTGTTATGCAGGTTTCAATATTTTTATGCTTATGACGAGGTGTGAGAATTGGCAATTAATTTTTCTTTTATAACAAGGGTGCATTAATTTCTATTTGATTGTTGATATAATGAAGCTTCGTAATTCCAAATGAGCTAAAGCTCAGAATTATGTATGGCATAAATAAATATTATAATATTATTCTTACCGTTTCTATTATTACTGGATACTAGGTATGTAATAATAGAAACGGTAAGAATAATGTTAATACATAGGATGTCTAATATAAACCTAACAAATAAATATTATAATGATTTGCTTAACATTTCTTCTCTTACGAGTAGCTCTTTCAACAGGCTCTAAAAGAAGAAATTTCACATGGTATTTCACGTAAAATAACACACATGTTTCCCTTCTTTCGGGAAAATTTTCCGTTTCGGTGCTTAGCTCATTTAGGATTACCGAGATGCAATAGTGGCAAAGTAGGTATGCCCTCATGTACCGTAGTAATTGTTGTAAATGAAATAAGTTCTACTGTAATATGATTCATATGATAGTAAGCAGGTCTCAGCACTTCCCATTGTGAAGTGTAAAGGGAAAGCAAAAATATGCTCCTTTTTTTCAACTTTTTAAAAAATACAATGTAACTTAATACAATATACATATAGCAATCCCTTCGACTCCTTAAACATATTTATTTACGATCTCCCCTCGCTTTCTCTTCCTTTACCTTCCCTTTCTTTTTATCGATCCTTTCTAATTGGTTGAATAAAATGTACGAAATAAGACAAGCGGAGTGGAAGAGTTTGCAGAATATATGAGATGAATCTGAAATAGGGTTGAACAAATTTTGCGTTGGTGTTCCTTCTTCATGCAACCACAAAAAAGTGTCATTTCTCCAAGCGTCACGAACTTACATTTCGGGACGAAAAGGTCGCTACATACGTAGATAGGTGCAGAAGCTTTTGTTGAGGGAAAAAAAGGCAAAACAATAGAAGAGTCTCAGCGAAGAGGATAGAATAGAATGGAAGAGAAGAATATGGTATAATGAGGGAATTGTTAGCTCACGTCTGTAGAAAAAGATTAGTAGAAGAAAAGAAGAATGTTTCAAAAAACAAAAATGTTGACAAAAAAAGGTCAAGTTTTGCATGAGTAGGGGTGATCTAGTCAAACTAATGGTATCAATATCAACCTCAGCATTAAAATACTGCTTATTTCACATTTCACATTTTCCTGTCCCTTAGGTTTATGCTTTTGTAAATATATCTTTCAGTGCTCCAGAATTAGCCACATAAATTCAAATCGTGAAGTCACCCAAACATAAAACTCTCTAGGGGACTTCGGACAGAGCAAACGCTTCCTAGTATTTTAGGAGCATTAGGCAACAAATATCTATGGCGCCCCCTAAATGAAAGGATTGCCGTCAAAGAAGGTCATTCGGCCGTAAAAAGCGAAGGAAAAAAGGATAAATCCGTGCCAAAACGAAACCTAAAACGAATTTTGGAATAATATGATGACGTTTTATTTACATTTTGTTTAATCTAGAAAAATGGTATTTCTTCATTATAAAAAAAGGGAAAAACTTTAGAATTTTTTTTTATATTGAATTAATATTGTTCTTGTTGTTTATTTTTCTGAAGTTGAAAATATATTAAAATTTTCAACCCACTCTTGACGAGCGCTCCTCTATTTGCGGTCTTTACTTTTTGAACATGCCTCGTACTCACAGGTCTACTAAGAGATATTTAATGAAAAGCGGACTACATAAACGTTTATCTTGAAATACTTGAATACTGTATTCATCACAGGGAAATTTTGTTAATCTCCAAAGAGAAGAAAAAAAGCTCTTGACTATTCTAATGGCCCCAATCCATTGCTACAAGTTTTTCCCAAGTAATCTTTTTTTTCCCCAGAAAAAGAAGAAAAAAACAGGGACTATCTTCTTGCTTAGCTCTGTAATTCCCCATTGGCAGTTTCTCATTAAAGTCCGGGACGACGATATTTGTCTTGTCTTTTGTTATACTCCTAGCTGTTATTATAGTTTAAATGTTTCTTGTATTATTTTTTCCAATAACGTCGCCATTGAGGTCACAAGAAGTACCTCATCAAGCGAAATATTTTCATACTTGAAAACCCACTGATGGAACTCATGTGGAAATTCAAGCAGGAGTTTTTACCGTTATTAATATTTTTCCTACGACCCTTGTCCTTGGGCAGCCTTTTTACATGTATTAATAATAGTAATGGTTTATTTCTTGTAGGTAACTCAAACAATCTCTTTCTGATGTTCCTATATAAGTACACATTAGTACTTTTCAGGAA
>NW_007385466.1:0-3113 GCF_000475195.1 Diaphorina citri
GTCAAGAGCATGGATATTCTCAACAGAAAACCACTTTTCCCAGTCTTCCAACACAGACTCAGAAAAATAAAAGAAATCGGCATTCTTTACAGGCTTTTGTGACTACCAATAGTTCCTTAGGTAAATAGGTAAAAAATTCCTTAGGTAAAAAATACATCTAGAAAAAGAGAACCAGAATGTTGTAAACAGATTCAAGTATCTATAGGGACAAGGAAGAAGACCTGGGTTGTGATATTGCTCATAGAATTGGAATTATGGTCCTTAGGAGCCCTACACAAAGTGAAGTCTAAGGCCCTACGCACATTTCGTAGATTCGTAGATTCCTAGTAGCTTAACCCATCCTTTAGGGCTGTTCGCCCCTACACCTAAGCCTCGGAGTGGGCTTTTTGTGTTTGGAGTTAAGCTGCTATCCCGGGGCCTTGATGGAACCTCGAAGCACCCTCACTGGTATATTTCAACCTCTTCAGTTTCTCTAAAATTCACCTGTAGCAGCTCTAGAAAGTCCGCACAATCAGGTTTATTCCAGAGAAAAGCTGTGAGTCCATATATTATTCCATTAAGAGGAACCAAGAAGTGCCATCCAGGCCAGAGGGCTTGGCTCAGGACCTCTGAACCGAAGAGGTCTTGAGGGATTTAGAGTCTGCTCTCCGGGGGCCTTGATGGAACCTAGAAGCACCCTCACTGGTATATTTCAACCTCTTCAGTTTCTCTAAAATTCACCTGCAGCAGCTCTATAAAGTCCGCACAGTCAGGTTTATTCCAGAGAAAGCTGTGAGTCCATATATTATTCCATTGAGAGGATACCAAGAGGTGCCATCCAGGCTAGAGGGCTTGGCTCAAGACCTCCGAACCGAAGGGGTCTCGAGGGATTTAGAGTCTGCTCTCGGGGGGCCTTGATGGAACCTAGAAGCACCCCCACTGGTATATTTCAACCTCTTCAGTTTCTCTAAAATTCACCTGCAGCAGCTCTATAAAGTCCGCACAGTCAGGTTTATTCAAGAGAAAGCTGTGAGTCCATATATTATTCCATTGAGAGGATACCAAGAGGTGCCATCCAGGCTAGAGGGCTTGGCTCAAGACCTCCGAACCGAAGGGGTCTCGAGGGATTTAGAGTCTGCTCTCGGGGGGCCTTGATGGAACCTAGAAGCACCCCCACTGGTATATTTCAACCTCTTCAGTTTCTCTAAAATTCACCTGCAGCAGCTCTATAAAGTCCGCACAGTCAGGTTTATTCAAGAGAAAGCTGTGAGTCCATATATTATTCCATTGAGAGGATACCAAGAGGTGCCATCCAGGCTAGAGGGCTTGGCTCAAGACCTCCGAACCGAAGGGGTCTTGAGGGATTTAGAGTCTGCTCTCGGGGGGCCTTGATGGAACCTAGAAGCACCCCCACTGGTATATTTCAACCTCTTCAGTTTCTCTAAAATTCACCTGCAGCAGCTCTAGAAAGTCCGCACAATCAGATTTATTCCAGAGAAAAGCTGTGAGTCCATATATTATTCCATTAAGAGGATACCAAGAAGTGCCATCCAGGCCAGAGGGCTTGGCTCAGGACCTCTGAATCGAAGGGGTCTTGAGGGATTTAGAGTCTGCTCTAAATGCCGCCAAGCGTTGCACCGGTCTTAACCAAAAGTTTCGTGTCGCATCCTTGTCACATTTGACATCTACATACCAAATTTCAAGTCTCTAGCTCTTACCGTTCTCGAGATATTTTGTTTACAGACAGACAGACAGACACACAGACAGACAGACAGACACACACACGGACCAATGGCTGAAACTTTGTATTTAGGCTCCAGGGACCTCAAAACGTGTTTTGGCACTAAAAACTGACCATCGAAATTTTGACCCGATTACATTACTTTCCTTCCTATAGGATAAGGAAAGTAAAAAGGGTCAATATCTGAAACCTGTTCCCTTTTATTTACGTAAGAGGTACCTACTTCTTTTCTATTCATTGGAATAGCAAAGTCATTTCAATTGCATTCATAGGTACATTCTACATTAGTATCAGAGTATCAGCACTATCAGCTTGGAGGGCTTGGACAAAAGAGTCTGAGTGAGGTCTACAGTTCACAGAACTACTAGTAATTATTATGTAGATATCAATAAAAGTACCTACATGTAGGTATCACATTACCATTTTTAAACATAGTATATCTGTTTTTATTTTCTTTTTAACAGTTTAGAATTAATAAGAAAAGATTTTAGTAACTTATTGTTCTCATGAGAATGAGTGGGCCTTGTTACATCCAGAGATATCTGTATTTTTATGCACTTTTGTAAATTGAATTCTGAAACTTTGAGGCACTAGCATAACACAGGTTACACAGGTACCATGCTTGGGCTGTGATACACTCTTGGCTACAATGGCTAAAAAGTAAAAATTATTAACACCCAACAAAAAAACAGGTTACTCTCTTTGTTATCTTGAACCCCAATACCCTATAGAAATGTCTAGATATACGTCCTCTTTAATAAAATTACCATTGATCTAAATGCCTAAATCAATTTTTCAATTTACCTAAATTATCAAGGGATTCCATGTAAATACAAGGGAATAGACATAGGGGAAGAAGAAGATGACATCAGTAGGTATTGAGAGTAGTCAGTACATAGTTTAGTACATAGCTACTTATCTAATGATTTTTTTTTTTTTTCAAGAGATTTGATAGTAGGAACTGTAACTGCAGATGAGATGTCGCGAAATGGAAGAGAGAAGGAAGACAGGATAGGAGAAAGCCAGCCGGACAAACCTTATAATTATATGTATTTTAGGATAAATTCTGCCCCGGGCGGGAATCGAACCCGCGACCTAGCGCTTACTGCTTACTCGCTTAGAAGGCAGGCCCGTCAACCCACAGCTAAGTGGGCTGGACGGGGGGAAAAACAAAATTTCCCTTCATTTTCCCGTGGGAAATAGAAAAAATCCCCGCTCCATTCACAAGTGAGTTGGGTTTTGAAAACTCGCTCTCCAGTGTTCTTCTACTTCCGTGGAAATTTTTGCTCGTTGTTCATTTTTTTTTCTCACATCCATGGATCTAGCACAGGGGAGCGTGTTGAGGACGAGATTTTTCGAGAAAAATCCCATGACAACAGTAGGGGGATGGGAT
>NW_007385467.1:0-2348 GCF_000475195.1 Diaphorina citri
TTCAGAGGACATCGAAGTCATCAATCACGATGATTTAGGATTGGTTTTTGACATGTCAGTCGCCTTGGTCGAATGGTTTGCGATCTGAGTAATTTCGAATCCCCCTGAAGCCAGACTTTTCTGAAAGAAAAAAGAACAAAGTTTTGCCTTAATAGCATCATAAACATGAGCAATGGTATGCAAATCATTTCATTTCTAGATGCTTGAAGCATTTCTATTATCTGCACAATACAAAGTTTCGCCTTAATAGCATCATAAACATGAGCAATGGTATGCAAATCATTTCATTTCTAGATGCTTGAAGCATTTCTATTATCTGCACAATACATGGTGATTGAATGAACACAAACCCGTAATCCGTATGCCCACAGCTTTCTCTCATGGGCGCGATGATGGACAAGAGGTAAACCAAATCTATTTTCTCATCGGTGAACAGCACTTCAAAATGGCACTTAAGTGCCTATGTCTAGAAGTGCGTCTTTATCATAACAATAGAAGCACCTATGGCATTATCATATATTTTCATAGAAATAACTTTTGTAAATTACATTCAAAACACTCTGAGAACGCCCACACTTGGGTTTTGATAAGTTCTTGACATTCAATCATAATAACGTCTACTTCATGTGGCGTTCGGGGATCTTGTGGGGAATTATCATACTCTCGTGATTAAAGTGAACTCACACACGTTACTCCTCCGCAAGTTCGACCATGCGTGACAGCTCTGGACATGAAGATGAATGATGGTTTCTTGATTACAATGAGTTTATGAGGGCTATCCTGAGGACTTCCTCTTTTTTTTTTTAAGTTCATAAAAATAATCTTTCGTGTTGACCTGATGTCAGCGATTTATCAACGATTTTGAAAATCGTAAAGTTTGCGCTGACATGTCGATGGCGCTGCTGTGATGATATTTATTCTAGGAATGTAGACAAATACAAATCAGAAGTCTCTATCCCCAGGGACGTGGTTATGAGGATCGTGTCTTCCTGTCCATATTCTGCTCACCAGTACGTTCGATGCCAGTCCTGTCTCCTCAGCCATTATAGAGCACGCCTCAATTGATTCCAATTTGAGTAACGGCAACAATCTCCATCTTTTATGCACAGCAGACCAGAGTTCCTAGCACTGTATTTGGAATCAAAGATTAATTCCGATTGTTTTGCTTCATTTAGCATTTATCCAGAGTGCGCGGGCGAGATACTTTCAATACCTCAGCAAGTCTCATGCAATCCAAATCTTGTGCGATATTCAGAGGATGTTGGGAACAGCAAACACAGTTTCCTCGGTAAAAAAAGTGAAACGTTGGAAACATCCTTTCTAGTAACAAAAGTGAGCATGCTTATTTATTTTAGATCAAGATAGTATTTCTATCCTATCCGAAACACATTTATAAAACTTGTAGAATAACAGACAAATAAATTAGCGAGGACCCTGGGTGGCACGGATTGCTCTTGTAAATACTACTTTGTTAAAAAATATAAATAATGTTCGTAAATCGACGCCCATCCCCGGCCACGCGGGCCGCACGTGATACTTAAGTGGGTCACGTCTTCCCCCATTTCCTGACGTCCACCTCTATAACATCACACGCCTGTATGTAACACATTAACATGCAACACATGTTGTATATGGTTGTGAATGAACGGATGAAAAGTTGTAAGACTAGGGTACTATTTCGTATTGTATTAAGTCAAGGGCCTAAATTTTACTGAATGGTCAAACTAACCACACATAAATTAGAAGTCTTGAAGATTCGAGCACAATCCGATAGTACCAACATTTCTCGAAATTCGGAATTCAAAATTACAAAAAGAGAGAAAAAAATATAAAAAAAGTAAAACTCATTTCAACCGAAATAAACCTCTTGAATAATATCCTTACACATAACAAAAGTGTGAATATTTTTTTTTGAAAAGAAAAGAAAAAGAAAATGGAAATTTCCTCTCTTCTGAAAATTCTCAGGTCCATAAGATAGATTATCTTGCCCCCACATTCCAAGTGGAATCTGGATGAGAATTGGGAACACTTCAAGTGACCTTTTGAGAAATACACTGTAAAGAGAAATGGACTGATAAGGCGAGACAGTGCTATCTATGCCTATCGATACTCTGATGTACAGGCCACGTGGTCACTTGTGTCCCGGATATTTATTTCCATTCTTCTTAATTTTTCAACGAGGAAAAAGACATTTCCATTTTCAGCGCAATAAAAAGACAACATTTTGGTAGCCTATTTCAAGATTCGATAAATAGTTGAGTAGGCGGAGTATGGGGGATGTTAACTGACTGCATTTCTTATCGATCACCGGGAGGCCAACGGGACGGTTTCCCCAAAGTGAAAGGAAG
>NW_007385467.1:2565-3112 GCF_000475195.1 Diaphorina citri
AAAAAAAGGTCCAATTTTAAAAACCCTTTTTGGAAAAAAAAAAAAAAAAAAAAAAAAAAAAAAAAAAAAAAAAAAAAAAAAAGATTAAGATAGATTCTCACTAATATTCTTTGGTAAAAGTTCCAGGTACTTACTAAGATAAAATAAGTATGGTATCCCTATATTTTCTTTTTAAAGGTTTACCTTGGAGGGTAGCACGCCTGCCTTGTAAGCGCTAGGTCCGGGGTTTGATTGGGCGGATTTTATCCTGACCGAATAATGTTTGTTCTCGGAACGGCTGGCTTTCTCTTATCTTGTCTTCCTTCTCTCTTCGATTTCATAATGTTTATTCTCGGAACGGCTGGCTTTCTCTTATCTTGTCTTCCTTCTCTCTTCGATTTCGGGACGATAATACCTAAGCAGTTACAGTTCCCTCTTACAAACCTCTTCAAGAAAGACAAAAAAAGGACTTCTTTTAGTTCAATATTCCAGTGGTAGTGAAAAGGACTGGCGATATTATTCTAATGCAAGTATCACTCTCGTGGTATCTGTTCAATCTGAGAGATAA
>NW_007385468.1:0-3035 GCF_000475195.1 Diaphorina citri
GGGTTTTTAAAAAAAAAAAAAAAAAAAAAAAAAAAAATTCTTTGATTTTTACAAAGAATTTTTTTGGTAATATGTATTATAATTCGCGACACCCTATTTCCTACATAATTATATCAAATCAGGCAGCCTGGTTAGCTTAGTTGGTAGCGCGTCTGCCTTGTAAGCGCTAGGCCCTTTCGATTCTCGCCCGGGGCGGATTCTGAACGGATAATGTTCGTTCTCGGAACGGCTGGCTTTCTCCTATCCTGTCTTCCTTCGCTCTTCGATTTCGGGACGACAAGACCTGAAGCAGTTACAGTTCCCTCTATCAAACCTCTTAAAAAAAAAAAAAAAAAAAAAAAAAACTATTTCTAATACTTTCTGTGGGAATGAAGCACTGCACTAGTGGATATATAAGCTTATCAGAGCAACCTCCGTGGCCGAGTGGGTATCACATTAGGCTTGCAAGCAGGAGGCCCGGGTTCGATTCCAGGCGGGGTCGAGGTTTTTTTCGGCTCTGTGCTTGGAGTTCGGGGTGCACTCAGCCTCTTGAGGACAATTGAATAGCTACTTTAATCGAGTAGCGACCAGTGGCGACATTACCAGTGTAAAAAGATTATTGAAACATGGAAATTGTTTGCAAAGGAGGCACTTGGTAATGTTGTGATATCCACAAAAGTTGTGAAAAAGCTGCTTTACCACAAAGAATTTCCTTTTTGTATTAAGTTGACGTAACAAACCGGTTTGAATGTGAATGTCATTTTTTCCCCCTACCAAAAATAAAATTCCGAAGAATAAAAGCAATAAAAAATAGACTCATTCGAAACTTAGATGAATGTTCAATCTTGTACTTAACGTGTGGTACTTATTCCGAAACACGTACTCATTAAGTACCACATGCTTATTTAAGTACCACATAATAACTACTTAATAAGTTGTACTTGAAACTCCGTACGTTTAATATCCTACTGCTTTCTCCTGACCACTTATATCTTTCACAAATCCAATTTACAGGGTGTTCACAAAACCCTTTGGCCCGTTGGAAGCGTAACTTGAAAAAAAAAAAAAAAAAAAAAAAATGGGTTTGTTGTCTTGTTTTTTTTTTAAGTTTATATGTGTGTTTAAAAAAAAAAAAAAAAAAAAAACTGGCGTTTGTAGTCTCGTTTTATATTCAATGTATAATGGATGTATCTGTCAGTAATAAATTGTAAAAAAAAGGTGACAGGGTGCCAGAAGTTAGGGTGGAAGAACTCTATTATTGGGTTACTTCCCCTGATTTAGGCTGTTGTAATGCTATATAGATATAGCGTCGAGCTTCCCGATATAGAGTTCAATATTAGAGTGCCGTAACCCAGTCACTCAATTGGGCTGCCGGCAACCTAGTTTTTTTCTCAGTGTAATGTGATACCCACTCGGGCACGGAGTTTGCTATGAAAGGGAACCTGTTGAAAGGAAGGATTCACTCACCATTCCATCGCCAGTTATTCCCACTCCTCAGGGAATTCAGACCAAAAAAGTCTGGTGTGAACATCACACGACCCTTATCCTATTGAAGACTCCATATTTCTCAAAAAAAAAAAAAAAAAAAAAAAAAAAAAAAAAAAAAAAAAAAAAAACACAAAAGACGAACTTCACTCCACAATATCCCAGGCTAAACTAACCTGAATATTACCTGAAATATTTCCGTACATTTCTTTATGTAGAAATTCTTGAGAAATTCAAAATAATAAAAGAAGACCCTCCCTCAGACCTTCTAAATATCGATGGTACGTATAGTCTGTCTGATCTAAAAAAAAAAAAAACTTAAGGCGGCCGGCCGGGCCCCTACGAAAAACATTGAAGCATTTAGATAGAAGGTGTCTTTCGTTACTCATATAGGTACTCTTCTTCTTTTTTTTTTCTTCGCCTTTTCCCGTGTACAGACGGGGTCGGCGTTTTTCGTCAGCCTCTCAATCAGCTCTAACTAGAGTGATTGTTTTGGACTGTTTATCCTCAATATAATTTGAGAATTTGACCACAATAATAGTAGTAGCCTACTGCTGGAGTAAAGGGACTTTTCAGTCCTATGCGAGAAGGATAAATAAGCACTATTATTATTATTATTATTATTATTATTATTAACATTTTGTAAAGTGGCTCCCTAGAGTCCTTAGAATTACTCACCAACACCAGTAAAAACCCAATATAGCCTATTTGGCCCAGCCCATCAGCCTAATTTAGTCCAAAACACAAAGAAATATCTAGCAGCTATGTCTAAAGAATCGAAGTTGAAATATTGTAAGGTAAGATCTGAAAAACCATAGAGGTAAAATCATGGGGACAAAATGTCAAGTGTCGGCCGAACGTGCTAAAGCAGCTGAATACCTGATGGGTATGAGCATAGGCAAATATTATCCGGATTTGTGAATTCTAACAAGTTATTATTATTCGATAATGTTCTTGGCGTTCACACACCGTCCGTCTTCCTTGAATAGAGATGACTTTAGCACCTCATTCTCTCAAAGATGTTGGGAGACGATATAGTTTAAAATGTATTTGTTTTGATCCATGAGGTCATATAGGACACTCACACTCAGTAATGGGCAAAGTGGGTTCTGGTATTGTGTGGTATTCGAGCTTGAAAATTGATTCTTACACCTACTTACCAGAGACATGGGGGAGTGATGTAGACTAGACGAATCGTGAGACGAAGTTTGAAGACGAAGGATGACGAAGACGAAGGATGTGGGAGAAGAAGTTTGGATGAAGAAGTGGCAGTGGGCAGGACATGTGGCGCGAATGACCCCCGAAAAATGGACGAAACTTTGCTACGAGTGGTATCCGAGAGATGGAGCGAGGAGAGCAGGAAGACCAACAACGAGATGGCGAGACTCATTGCACAAAGCAGTAGGACCACTTTGGACACAAGAAGCACAGAGTAGAGAACATTGGAAGTTTCTGGGAGAGGCCCTTGCTCCGGATGGGGATGTTGTGGGCTAATGATGATGATGATGATGATGATGATGATGATGTCTGATGAGATTTTCGAAAAGGGGAAGCTATAAACCCATACTACA
>NW_007385469.1:0-870 GCF_000475195.1 Diaphorina citri
CTTCGGTTTTCATCTCTGGGCACAGATATGAACACTTTGTCTGGAGTAGATTTTGAAGTGCTATTGCACACTGGAACAGTATCTGTAACTGGACACTGTGGTGTATGGCAGCCTAACTAAGTACCTAGTAAACAATATTTGTAACAATGAAGAGATAGAGACTGGGGCTTGAGATGTATCTGTCCCTTGACTATAAAGTCCGGTTATCTGAATTCAATTTCTTAACCATCTGGAAGGTTTATCTATTAGAATGGTGATGTCATCTTGATAATGAGTTAGCTGAAGAAATGAATATTAAGGATTCGTATTGATTCTTTCAAAATTTGGACATTTGGAGGCTTATTTCTGACAGGGTTTTGTTGTTTGTCAAGGTCTTCCAAGTGAATACAGGAATAGCTCCACGGGCACCAAATAACAGTCCAATAGTTTTAAAAATAAAACTTCTTTATAAAGAAAAATACGGAAAATAAATTTGAATATGTCTAAAATATTCAAACAGATTAAAAAATAAGAAAAATTGTTAAAATTGACGAAAAAATGATCAAAACCAATGGTCTTCAATGGTAATTCAATGGGCTACAAAAATCTAAACAAGAGCAATGACGTCACAAATCCTGTGACCAATCACAGAGCGTTTAGAAATGTGATAAGAAATGGCGATCTTTTTTCAACGAAATCTCTGGAACAAGACATCCTAGGGACAAAATTCTTTTTGATTTCGTAATTTTTTGAAGCATTCTATCAAATAATCGACAGAAATAGGTGACTTTTTGAAAATCGAGGTTGTCTATTTCGGGTTTGTGTTTTGATGGGATGATACTCTGATGGTATACGCTGATTTCGAGAGGTTCTTCTTTTGAAGAACCTTAG
>NW_007385469.1:7713-12214 GCF_000475195.1 Diaphorina citri
TACACACATTGAGTCTCTCGATATCTTTATAGATACAACCCCTAATGATTCTCTCTATCTTAGATTGTGTGTTCCCCAGACTACCAGAAGGTCGGTCCAAATTGCGGTCGAACAAAACTTTGGGTGTATAATCATATACCGTTAGTTGGTAACACTCCTGAACCCGAACGGATAAATTTCGGTAAGTAGGAATTTTTTTTTTTTTTTGACGATCGATCCGACGAATTCCCAATCGTCCACAGAAGAGGAACAAATTACCATGGGGGGATCTTGACAGATACAATATAACTTCAAAAACCACTCTTTATTATTGATTAATATTATACGAAAAGAGTTCTGACTAAAAAAATGTGGTTGTAGGGGTCTTCCAATTTTAACATCGGATCTCTACAAAAACATACATCTTTATCAACGATTTTTATTCATTTAAGTTTATTTTCATATCCTCGCCACCATACTAAATAACAGACTTGAAATGAGCGGCGTTACCTTGAGGCTCAGACTTCCGTGTCGTCTTTCTTTGTTAAAATGTTATCACAAGATTCAACATTACAGTCGTTTTCACTGGGTACTATTTATATAAATTTTTTTAGTTAAATCGTGTCTTTCTCAACGTTACTGATTTCTCCCAAAATATGTTTTCTCTTTTGCAGTAAATTTTTTTTTTTTTTTTTTACAATATCACGCTTAAAAACCGGAACATTACAAATGTACGTCCGAATGTATCGTTTCTGCCTTTATATGTCTCTGTTTAATTTATTTATTTTATCTTTTATATTTTGTTTTATCCCGTGTGAAAGTCGAACATGGTACGTAATGACGCTCTTTTTCTACTTCGTCCGAAGACCAGAAGTTTTTTCGGTAAACAAGAAATTTTAAGACACGTTACGAAATACATTGTAATTTAGAAGGTCTCATCTGAGACCATCAAACCATGTGTCCATTCCTCCCCCCCCCCCCCCCCATTAAGACTAAGAGGATCGGACGTTTCAAAAAGTTAAACTAAGTGTTAGCCGTTAACTTCTCCGTAGTGGTAGGTGGTCGACAACTACTTCTACCGACCTCCGGTGAAAACAGTTATACCGAGTTTACAAGATTGAAACCTTTTCTCAACCAAAAAAGGTTATCGTCCTTGGAGCCAGAACGAACCAAGCGAACGATGTAGTCACGTCGGTTTTATTTTTACGATACTACTACAAACCGTCGTGTGAACGACGTACGGAAAGTAGTATTGTGAAGTTCAAGTGTGGCGACTCGAGTAGTTTCATAACTACTGCAACATTCCGTCGGGTCGGAACTGACAATACGAGGACCGCCATGGAGAGGAGGATTGTTACCCCGTCACGAAACAAGAGGGTTGGAAGGTGGTGCGGGTTGACGATGTAGTGGTATTGTGACAGCAAGATCAAACTAGCTTCGTCTCTCGTCCAGCCTAAAGAGGTCATAAACTTTTAGACTATGTATTTTTTTGAATGGATTGAACATTCAATGTCCAGGTTTTGGTAATCATGGTAACAATAATAATTCTCTATATCATTCTCCAACTGAAAACAGAAAAAAATGAACATTTGTCATTAGAATATGAAACATGACTATTATAAAAATGTATAGAGAATGGTATACAATTATCTTTGGGTTTTGTTATTAGGTACTTTGAATATTAAAAGAAATAGAATAGAATAGAATAGAATATACCCTGCTTATACTGCCAGAATGAGACTGAAAAGTCCCTTTACTCCCGCAGTCCAAGCAAGGTCTCATGTATTTGGTACAATATTTTCAAAAATAAATTACAATAAACCCTTGCTTAAATTTAAAAAAAAAAAAAAAAATGTACCTATATAAAACTAGAGCTGAAAAAGGAGAGCAAGAGAAAGAAAAGGAGAAGATGTAAAAGTAATAGCAAAGATTTGTGAGGTCATGGTCGAAGAATAGGGTTTCATCATAGAAATAAAGGAACTTTCAAATCTGTAATAAAATGGTGTGATAATATTATATCATCAGTAACTATATGGACTAATCAGACTACTTACATCAAAATGATCAGCACAAACAGCTGCAAATGTTTTAGAGGATAGAACATTTTTCCTTCTCATTGCATTGAACCATGCTTTCCTTCGGTTTTCATCTCTGGGCACAGATATCAACACTTTGTCTGGAGTAGATTTTGAAGTGCTATTGCACACTGGAACACAACAGTATCTGTAACTGGACACTGTGGTGTATGGCAGCCTAACTAAGTAGTAAACAATATTTGTAACAATGAAGAGATAGAGACTGGCTTGAGATGTATCTGTCCCTTGACTATAAAGTCCGGTTATCTGAATTCAATTTCTTAACCATCTGGAAGGTTTATCTATTAGAATGGTGATGACATCTTGATAATGAGTTAGTTGAAGAAATGAATATTAAGGATTCGTATTGATTCTTTCAAAATTTGGACATTTGGAGGCTTATTTCTGACAGGGTTTTGTTGTTTGTCAAGGTCTTCCAAGTGAATACAGGAATGGCTCCACGGGCACCAAACAACAGTCCAATAGTTTTATAAATAAAACTTCTTTATAAAGAAAAATACAGAAAAAGAATTTGAAAATGGATAAAATATTCAAACAGACTGAAAAATAAGAAAAATTGTTAAAATTGACGAAAAAATGATCAAAACCAATGGCCTTCAATGGTAATTCAATGGGCTACAAAAATCTAAACAAGAGCAATGACGTCACAAATCCTGTGACCAATCACAGAGCGTTTAGAAATGTGATAAGAAATGGCGATCTTTTTTCAACGAAATCTCTGGAACAAGACATCCTAGGGACAAAATTATTTTTGATTTCGTAATTTTTTGAAGCATTCTATCAAATAATCGACAGAAATAGGTGACTTTTTGAAAATCGAGGTTGTCTATTTATTACAAACATCAAACATCACTAACATCAGTAGGTATAGTCATCTTTCATCATCAATATTATCATCATCATCATCATGATCATCATCAGTAAATTCAGTAATCAGTAATTCAGTACAGAGTACAGTGGGTTTCTGGGTTTTACTTAAATTCTCCATTAGGGATTTCGGATTTATTTTTCCTTTAATTCTTCATTTCTTCCTTACATTTGTTAAAAAAAAAAAAAAGGGGGGAAACCCCAATCTTTAAAAAAAAAAAAAAAAAAAAAAAAAAACACCTAGGTATTCATCTAGAAATTAATGTGAATTTATACACCATACTAGCAATATCCCAAGTACGGTAAGTATAAGCTGTATAAACCCATCTCCGTTGGGATTTCAGTAGACAAACCCCAATTATTGCCTATAATATGCCAAATTATTAGGTAAGTATTTAATTACCAAGGTACTAGAACTGCTACCCTATTACCTACTTGAAGGTAGATTTTTTTTTTGTACTTTGTAAGTAGTTTGGTACTTAGCTTTACTCTAAGTGTAAGGGCACTGTACCTGGTTAGCAGGCTAGTAACATGGTACAGGGCTGTGCATTTTCTGATGACTCCCTCTTATTTACCAGAAATGGAACTAAACTAACCACCAATCTACATAGTTACACCTCTGACAATCTTCTTCTTCCTCTTTTACTGCACCTTGTCCCAATCATATTTGGGGTCAATGTTACCCTCCTGCCCTTCTATCTAATGCCTTCTCCTTTCTCCACCCCTTTTCTCTTAAGTCTTCCCCAAAATTATCTCTCCAGAGTCTTGACCTCAGTTTGGATCTCCTGCTCTTTCCCTTCTCCTTTAACCTCTACAGACCGGACGCTCTTTTTTGAATAGTAGTGGTAGATGCCGGGCGTACACATTTGTGTACACCCTACCCTCTCTATTAATTTCCATTTTTTTAACCAAATATTTTATTTTCTTCATGAGTTCAGGGTGTGTTCATGTACTGGGGCTGAGATGGCTTATGGTCAGACTTAAGTTGCATAAGCACGCTTGCATGCGCAAGTAAATTGCCGATGAGTGACCAGCTTGGTCAATCATCCGCAACTTATGAAATTAGCATGATAAAAATTCTCAACAAAACGGATTTTTAAGTAAATAATAAATTACCAAACTAATAAAAACTACAAATAATAACTAAATAATGACAAAGTAATAAATATACTCATGAAAAAATCATATTGTAAAAATATTTCCAACATTTTGAGGTTAAGTTGCACCAACCTCGCAAGTAAAAGGTCTGTTTTTCATTCCTACGCCGCCAGTGTTGTCAGATGGCTTCAGTGAAATTATACTAGATTCGTGCTAAAATTATACTAAAATTTGAAAAATTATACTAAATCACTCAAAACGACCGCGGACCGCGAAATTCAAAAAAATCTTAGTACTTTTGGTCCATGGAAGTTAAGCAACGTCGAGCGTGGTTAGTAATTGGACGGGTGACGTCTGGGACCTACTCTCACGACGTGATGTTGGCCTACCGTTTTTGAGATAACGACGTGGGACCTATGTGTCCCAATGGACTTTGGGTAGCATCAGCTGGTGGGACACAT
>NW_007385470.1:0-1019 GCF_000475195.1 Diaphorina citri
TATAGCTTAAAATTAACTAAACATGACCGAGTGATCGACTACTGGTGTAAAGTCGACTACTGGTACATTCACCCTATAGGTGTAGGTGTTATGAAGGTACTTATGTAGTTTTCTATCTATGTATCTATAGGTATGTACAGATTGCACAGATATATTATGAGTATACAATGTATACATATTACAATTATTACATATATATACTTACTTTACTTATGTATCTAATTTTGCCCATGAGCTTTTATAACGAACATTATAAGTATGATAAAGTTACCTCCATGGTTTATATGCCTTAGGGTCATACAATAGTACCTACATAGGTTCTTACAATGCCCAGTAATGTACTAGGTTAGTGTAGGTTGATATTGCCGGGGGCTAGTGATGGCATTTCATTTGACACCTTACGCAATGATTCATATTCATCATAATTCTTCATCCATTCTTCAGTGAAGGAAAGTTAGTGACAGCAGAGGGAACCGAGGACTTCAAACCGCCTAGATCTCAAAGTAAAAAGCTCTATGCTCTTCGCTCTCCACTCGACTATGTTTTTAGCGTTTTAGACCAATATATGCAGGTTGGAGTCTTCTTCTCTTCTTAGGACGTGGCCTGCCCTTCGTAACCTTCGGTTTTTGTAAATGCAGTTTCTTTGTGTTATTATGTCACAACTTTGGTGCTCACTGCAGCATTGTAAGATTTTCCCAATATCTCAATAATCCTACCAATGAATATATTTATGTATTCTTCATCCATTCTTCAGTAAAGTTATAAATCATTGAAGGTTTGTTCAGGACGTAGCCGATCTTGATTAAATCTGGCAGAAATTTTGTACAAATAGCTGATAATGGATTTTTTTTTTTAAAGAGGTTTGACAGAGGGAACTTTAACTGCTATGGTCTTATCGTCCCGAAATCGAAGAGAGAAGGAAGACAGGATAGGAAAAAGCCAGCCGTTCCGAGAACGAACATTATCCCATCAGGATAAAATCCGCCCCGGGCGGAAAATCGAACCCGCGGCCTAGCGCT
>NW_007385470.1:1935-3109 GCF_000475195.1 Diaphorina citri
TCCGAGAACAAACCTAATCCCTTCAGGATGAAATCCGCCACGCCGCCCCGGGCGGCGGGAATCGAACCCGCGGCCTAGCGCTTACAAGGCAGGCGTGCTACCTTCCAAGGTAACTTGGGCTGGCTTACCTTGGTTCGTCCGTTGATAACAAAGTCTCCCATTCGACCATTATTGACCATCCTGTTGGCTCGCATGATAATCGCGTCCACTTCGGATATAAGTCTCCCGATATTTGAACAATACGTTTCCCGTCCATCTATCCAAGTGATTTGATCGCCGCGAATTGTCTTCAGGTCTTGCTTGTTGGTAGATTTGTTGCTGACTAGTTGTCCGTCCTTGAACACGCCGCTATGGTACATGCCCAGCACTTCGTGTAACACAGCCATACCTGAGGAGAGATGGTGAGGAAGAAACATTTCAGAGCCATTGCGGTTGCATTGGAAGTGTAGTCGTGCAACTTTTATCCATTTTTTTTGTTTTTTTTTTTTTTTTTTTTTTTTTTTTTTTTTTTTTTTTTTTTTAAGAGGTTTGACAGAGGGAACTTTAACTGCTATGGTCTTATCGTCCCGAAATCGAGGAGAGAAGGAAGACAGGATAGGAGAAAGCCAGCCGTTCCGAGAACGAACATTATCCCATCAGGATAAAATCCGCCCCGGGCGGGAATCGAACCCGCGGCCTAGCGCTTACAAGGCAGACGCACTACCAACTAAGCTAACTGGGCTGGTTAAATTAAAATTAAGGACTCACCTGCTTGGATCGCTCAATCCGATTACTACTGAAGGCGTACTATCATAATGTATCTATGAATTCTATGACATCTGTAAGAAAAATACAGTACCTATCGTGTGTGAATTGTACGAGTCGATAAGTAAAAGATGTGAACATTGTGAACCTTCAACTACCAGTATGTATACCTTTACCCATATCTTGATCACGTATCTTCAATAATAATAAAATGGAAGAAAGACTTTAATTGTCCATAAGATTAATAATAATCATTATTGAACAGTGGTTAGCTGATTATTCGATGGGTATAGCGCTACTTGTAGCTTTGCAACAGTGGTGCAATGTAGGGTGTAAGTATGCAGAATGCAGAAGAAACAGTTCTTGAGAAAAGCAACCTCCAAAAGCAATCTTCATGGTCGAGTGGGTATCAGACTAAGATTGCACACCG
>NW_007385471.1:0-2983 GCF_000475195.1 Diaphorina citri
GCTTTTCCCTCCTCCGCTCACCACACTCCATCTCCCTCTCTCCCAGCCCCCACACACTCTCCATCTTTCCTAATCACCCCATCTCTTTCTCCATCACCTAATCATGTTTCATCTCATGGCTAATAAATGGAAAATGTATTACTAAGCCAAATTAACCAACAATGTCCCAATCTCTACTGGGTAAAGATGAATAATAAATACTAGATAGGTTCTTTCTTTCCTAGTAGACTGGAAAATGGAAAAGCTACACCGAACCTCGTAGCTTCTATTCAAAGAAGAGAGGAGAACTCTCCCACATTGCCGAAACTCACCAAATATTGGTGCAAAAAATTGTTAATGCGAGAGCAAAACTGACAACACTGTAACCACTCCCTACCAGAAGTTGTAGCAAACCCCCCGCAGCCCCCGCTTTAGTGGGTTTTCCTTATTTCTTCCACGGAATAAGTATGCAATGTTGCCAGAATTCACCAAATATATCCTCGTTAGTAGGTATATTTTCAGGTTTCTATTCAAAAGGTTTGACATCAGTGAGTGAGCGACCGAGTAGAGTAGTGATGGTAGAACAAACAGGTTTTTGGCCAAATCGCTGGTTGAGGTCTAGGACTCATCTGCTTTGATAGCTATTCGTAGTATTTCGGTGAATTCCATTCTACTTTCAGAACGTCTGCATGATAATAAACCGAGAGACGAGAGACTCATCAGCGAATGTGGAAATGGAAACGAATGTTGGCCCTGGTTGACTCTCAAACTAACTCTGGCATTTCCTCCTTAATATAAAATAAATGCCACTAATCTCATCTTTTTCAAATGTATGTTATTTAAAGGATATTGGTTCTCATAATCATTTGATATGATACTTAACTTGAAAGTTCTGAGACAATATTGTGGGTACATTTTTTTCTTTTCCTAATAAATATGCAATCAAACGAACAACACCAAACGAACCATCCCAGTACAATATGGAAATTACTTCTTCGAGGAAAGTAGTAATACAATCCAAGCCAAAGTGTACCAATAAATACATTGAAATCTCTATAAAAAGTTTCAAGGTCATAGAGAAAGAATTAGACGCCAAACATTATTTACTGCATAACCTAATCATCTTGAAAATACTCGTACAACATCACAGAGGTGATTACGATCAAAATACGACTCCGTGATCTCTTATTTATTACACGGTTCTCTTATCTAAGTACGATTCTTTCTTTGTAGGTACTACTTAATAATTTAATAGGTGCGATAATTTTATACCTATTATCTTGTTATAGTTTGATTCATAGGGCTTTTACTGAGTAAAAAAGAGTGGGTTTCACAATACACTACCGATTTGATCCGATTTTTATTGACCGTACAAGGTGTACTTTTCTAGCCACCCTTAAGAAGCTCGGCCCTGTGAATGTTGAAGGAAAAATGGTATTTGGAAACCCTTCAAATCCATCCATATTTGGAGGCAGCTTGCAGGAGCAAAGTGCACAGAATCCATGTCTAATCTCAGTTGAGAAAACATCAGATACCTCTCTACAGTCTCTGGTATGGTAGTGTAAGAAAGGAAAGTAGAAGGATTAAGGCCATTGGTTCTCAGCCATCGCTAGTACCTGTATAACTGGCAACGTGGTAACTTCTTGTAGGAAAGTACTAGTGGGCTCGCTGAAGCATCAGATAACTGTGTGGCGACTGCCAAGGGGTCATTAGCCTCAAGACCCCCCCCCACCAAGGTCGAACAGATTATGTGCGCCAACCATTTTTGATAAGATCATGTAATTTTGACATGGACACAAATTTTGTCCAAAGGCCAATGAAATTGAAGTTTTCTTTGAATGTCGGTTGCTACTGAACCAGGTACTTACGCCATACGCCATAGGGAAATAGCCAATCACGCAATGTTAGTTTCCAATTTCACGTCATCTTATACAGTCTCTTTGTTTACAAATGATCACCTCACTACTCACTACAGCGCTGCTAAACTTCAATGTCACCATAGGCCTCGAACCGTAGCCCCACAGATTACGAGTCCAACGCTTTGACATTGTCACCCACACTGTCTCTACATCAAGCTTCATAGCTTACATCCAAGCTGTTTTTTCCATTGTAGAATATCTCCAGTTACTTGGTGAAACATACAGAAACAAAGGGGGTAAAATCCAACATGGCGGCTCATACCTTCTCCCCCCCTATATCTTACATCTTCCTCTTCTCCCCTCAATGTCTCTCTTCAATACTTCCTCCGTCATTCTCATTTCCTTTCCTCACCAAAATTATCTATCTTTAGACAAATTACCCCCTCCTTCAGTTTGCAGTCCCTACCCTGATGTATCCGCAAGTTGAGACGACTAACGACTTACAGTGTTGCCATTTATGTGGGAGAAAACGACATCTTTCTATAAAGGTGCGTCCAAATAGTCGATCGACGTCGATTCTCAATAAATTCACATCGTCGAATCGATTCACGAAAATGCACATCGGTCGATGGACGGCCTTCGACTATGTGTGGACACACCTTTAGAACAAAGTGCACACTGACAGTCTCCTATGACTCCCTAAAGCAAAGCCTTCTTGGGACCTTTGAATTGTTAATGTCATTGACGTTGACAAATTCCCCTGGCCGACAAAGACACCTCAAGGAGAATACAAGAATTAAGTATCCTCTTACAAGAGGTGGATATTTTTCTTTACAAATACGTACTCATATATGTTGCCCTATCCTTTTGAATATGTGTTGCACATTGCTACTTGCTCTACAGTTGTACTTGTGCTTGTAATTTGCTACTTGAACGAGTTGCCCTATCCTTTTGAATATGTGTTGCACATTGCTACTTGCTCTACAGTTGTACTTGTGCTTGTAATTTGCTACTTGAACGAACGGGATAAAAGGAGATGAAAAGGAAGAGAGAGAGAGACAGTAGTGAGTAGTCTCTAACGTGCCTGTTATCTCTCTTACCACAACACATGCAATAACTAGGTCATGGGTTCGACTTTCACTTTG
>NW_007385472.1:0-3107 GCF_000475195.1 Diaphorina citri
TTAACAAACATAATGTACCACCGTTCATAAGATATCGATGGAAGCAATTACTTCGGCGTAGCATCAGATTACGAACTGGCGATCAGATTGAGTATTTTTCTCTATAGGTAAGTTGATTATTTATGGTAAGAAGAGATGGCCTAGCTCCGGAGTTCCCGGGTTCGATTCCCCGAGGAACTCAGCCTGGTGAGGACAATTCAGTAGCCAGCGAGACCAGCGGCGGCATTACCAATGTAAAAAGATTACTGAAATACAGAGATTGATTGTAAAGGAACACCTAGTAATTACTGTGATATCCACTCGAGTTGTGAAAAAGCTCTGCTTAAAATAAATAATTCATGATTTGAAGAAATGGCCTAATGGCCTGCTTAAGCTCAAGTGATCCTGATATCGGATTTACATCAAGTGTGCCGGGAGGCGCGCGAACGTCAAGAGTTCGAAGCGCCCCGTCCTGCCTATATTAACAAGAAATAGAGTTTTGAAGTTTTTTGATAATTTTGACACTACTGACCTTCTGAAACGACTTCTCTAGCGATAGTCATTTTGTCATTGGACTAACATTACAGTTATCTTACTCAGGCGTAATGTAGGTCTTTATTGAGGAGGGGGCCCAAGAATCCAATCAGTGATGTACTGGGGGAGAGGGGGCGGTGGGTACTCCAAATTTCTGATGTCCGGCCCACAGTAAAGGACCAAAAAGACCGATTGAGGGGCAGATTCCCCTAAATACGGTCCTGATCTCACTGACCCTCCAGTGTTTAAGTCCTCAACACTCCTTAAGGTGACAGTTCTACCACTACTTAGTCGCCTGTCACATTGGAATTAGCATAATGCCGAAATACGAGGTTCAGGCTACAACATATGATAGTAAGCTACATTATGCTACATACTAGTGTAAGTTCGAGGTCTCTTTATCAGGCTTGACCTCGGGGGAAGCAAAGATTAATAGGTGACACTTTGACCATGCAGTGACAATCGCGCATTGCTCCTTTTAGATTTTTTTCCTTTCAAAGAGATTTGATTTTGATAAAGGGAACTTTAACAACAGAGGACTTATCGTCCCGAAATCGAAGAGAGCCAGCCGTTCTGTGAACGAACCTCGTTTGTTTAGGATAAAGTTCGCCCCGGGCGGGAATCGAACCCGCGACCTAGCGCTTACAAGGAAGGGCGCTACCCTCCAAGCTAACTAGGCTGGTGGCAAGTCATTTGATCCTTGGATGGAAAGGATTGACTTTAAACGCTCGGCATATCACGTTGACCACGGAACAAAAAACACGACCGTACTCCTTGGAAAACCGACTCCGGGAGTGGCGGATTCGATTTCCGGCGGGGTCAAAGTTTCCTAAACGGATGAGGTTCGTTCTCGGAACAGCTGGCTTTCTCCTATCCCGTCCTGACGATAAAACCTCAGCAGTTACAGCTCCCTCGATCAAACTTTTTTTTATGCTTAATAACAGCATCATTTGGCTAACAATAACAATTAACCCAAAACGCTCATAATGTTTACCACTCTCCTATAGTGTGGGGAGAAAGTCGAACCTCTTATCACCTGACGTAACGATTTGGACACCCGGTAGGCGTTTCAGAATTTGCTTTGAACCTGATCCATAACCTCGCGAGGTCAAACCTATTGTATCTAGCTAAACAAAAAGATTTACTGAAATCCGGGTCCGGAGTGTTAGATCGATCTAAGACTTCTAGGAATCTTTAGGGACCCCTGGTAGCAACCTCCGTGGCCGAGTGAGTATCACACTAGGCTTGCAGGCAGGAGGCCCGGGTTCGATTCCCGGCGGGGCCGAGGTTTTTCGGCTCTGTGCTTGGAGTTCGGGGTGCACTTAGCCTCGTGAGAACAATTGAGTAGCTACTACTTGATTCGAGTAGCGACCAGTGGCGACATTACCAGTGTAAAAAGATTATTGAAATATGGAAATTGATTGCAAATGACTGAATGTACTTCGTACGGGTGTTAATAATTTTATTAATTCTTGCAGCTTGATAATATTATAAATCTGTCACTCCTGCTTGATATGTGAGTCGTTCACACACGTATAAAATGGATCATACAATGATTGCCTTTGTGAGCGACCAATTATAATAAATCAGAGAAATGGTGTGTCTGAACTGAGATTATTGAACGACCGAAGTGAAGTGGAAGTTTGAACTTGACAATTTTTCGTTTGGTTTGTTTGATTATACATATTTTTTTTTCTTTTTTATATCTTTTTCTACTGACACCTCTGAAATAATATTAAATTCGCTATAATTGTAGTCTGTGTTTAGACACAATGAGTATTTGGTCAGTATCGTAGAAGGAAGAAGAGATGGCAAGCGAGGAAGAGGAAGGCCAAGATTGAGTTCAGAGAATCAGTGGTGTATTCTCTGAATTTCCATGGAAGCTACGAACGCATAAAACCACCCTTTTTATCGCACCACCTTTTTTATTTCGTAGCAATTAAGCAACTGCTACATTAGACGCTTGTGGTCTGTGTCGTAGCAATCCCGTAGATGTCCCTCATCAGATGGGTGATAAGAGACAATATGTACCTACGTCCCATTTAGGTGCTGGGCCAACACGAGAACACACGGGGCTGTGGGGTGGGGTCAGGCCCATATCCGCAGGATTTTAGTAGATATGTTCCAAAATTGATAAGGGGCCTTTTAATGTTCCCGCGGGGGTGGTATAATGACATACACGCCACTGAAAGTTTCCCCTTTCGACAATCTCACAACTCGCCACTGCAAAGGATCAATTAATAAACACCAGTATACCAATTTATCAATTAAACGCCAGGTCTGATGATGGGTTACGAGTTGAACATACTTCTCAACAAAGTCATTAACACGTCAATGAATGGATCAATAGAAGTCCTTGTCAATAAATCAATAGTAAGTCAATGAATTGAGAATTATTGTCATTGAACTCAGTCTTATCTTGTGAATGATCTTCCTTCTCTCTTCACTTTCGGGACGATGAGACCTTAGCAGTTACACTTCCGTCTATCAGAAGAAAAAAATCGTAATAAATAATAATTAAGAGCAATAGTAGATAAAAATTAATCAAATACCCATCGATCCGCGTTTTCAATGTTAGGTGTTACAAATAATCT
>NW_007385473.1:0-3107 GCF_000475195.1 Diaphorina citri
ACTTATGTGGTCTGTGTCATAGCATGCCAATCCTGTAAAAGTGTAAAATGTCCCTCATCGAATCGGCAAGATGAGACAATAATACTTCCCAATTTAGGTGCTGACCTGCTGGGTTAACACAAGAACACCAGTAATCCGTTGAAATATTTGAAAGCTTTTCCAAGGGATTCCCCTTGTCTGGTCTTTGCCGACATCCAGTCTTTTGCTGACGGTATAAATAAGCCATCTCAGAAGACAAAACATCAAGACAGTAAAGTTGACTGAGTTAACTTCAATGAAATGTGTTGTGAAATTCTAGAAAGGCGTCTGAAACCATCTAAGCACCTACTCGTAACTAGGTATAGGCGTTCTCTACCACCTAGTCCAAACCCTTTTTAGTCCAACTACAGTAAGCTTCGAAAATCCTCTTCAGATTCTTAAGGGCCTTAAGGTCAACGCACACTCATCCGTCACGGATACGTTCTGTCACTTTACGTCTAGCTTGTTCCATATTACTTTATGTACATTGGATCAAATGCATGCATACTTATCCAGTACGGATACCTTTAGCTATAATATTATAATCAGCTACATCTGCCACTATTCACTATGACCAGTCTGACACAGTAGGGTAGGTATCCAAATTGATTTAGTCCCACTGAATAGGAATGGCCTTATGAACGAAAATCTCCAAGATGGATGATTATCAAGCTATCAAGTCCTGTTCCCCTGAAATAGGATCGCAAAATCGGTTAACTAGGAGGCGTTCTCTACCACCTAGTCCAAACCCTTTTTAGTACAACTACAGTAAGCTTCGAAAATCCTCTTCAGATTCTTAAGGGCCTTAAGGTCAACGCACACTCATCCATCACGGATACGTTCTGTCACTTTACGTCTAGCTTCTTCCATATTACTTTATGTACATTGGATCAAATGCATGCACACTTAAACAGTACGGATACTTTTAGCTATAATTATAATCAGCTACATCTGCCACTATTCACTATCACCAGTCTGACACAGTAGGGTAGGTATCCAAATTGATTTAGTCCCACTGAATAGGAATGGACTTATGAACGAAAATCTCCAAGATGGATGATTATCAAGCTATCAAGTCCTGTTCCCCTGAAATAGGATCGCAAAATCGGTTAACTAGGTTTCTTCTTCTCGTACCACGATGGTAAAATTTAGTTCATATGAAATGATTAATGGCTTGGCACTTGTTGCATTTGACCTATGTGTCAGGCAAGAAAAGTATAGTATTATCTAAATTGCTAATACATAGTTAACTTCGGTCTAGATATTAGATTCCAGTCGGAAAGTCAGTAGCGTAGGGGAAATGTAATACTTTCCAGTGCTTTTGGGAAATGAAGAGTGATTCTGCAAATACTAAGGTAAAAGGTATTGTTCCCCTCGACCCATGAAAGTGTAACAAAAACAACCAGTGTTTTCCCTCATTAATTTGCTTTTGTTCTTTCCCTGTTTGTGTACCTATATGAGTATCCCCTATTTATGATCAGTATCTATTATCAGGGCCACACTCTGGATGTAGACCTAGTTTAAATTGAACTTGTGAACTAAGCAATCTCATTGGTTGATTTCAACTTTTTCAACCAATCAGATTAATACTTAATCCAAGAGTCAAACAAAATTTAAACTCAGTTTGTAGTCCTGGCCATTAGTGGGGGCCTCCTAGACAGGTTTTTAGGCTACGCCACTGTTTTCTCACCGTAGGAGAAGGCAATTATGTGTAATTTTCTCAGTTTTGTTTAAATTCTGCAAATACTATAAGGTAAAAGGTATTGTTCCCCTCGACCTATGAAAGTGTACCTAACAATAACAACCAGTGTTTTGCCTCATTAATTTGCTTTTGTTCTTTCCCTGTTTGTGTACCTATATGAGTATCCCCTATTTATGATCAGTATCTCTTATCAGGGCCACACTCTGAATGTAGACCTAGTTTAAGTTGAACTTGTGAACTAAGCAACTCTATGTCTATCTGAGTCACTTTCATTATTTCATTTCATATCGATTGACAATTTTTGTCCATTGTCCAAGCCTGAGTCTGCAGTGTCCACCGGCCGATTTGAAGGTTACATAAGAGCCAAGCTGCACCTAAGGTGTGAACGAGCATTGTTATTCATTCGATATGATTGCATGTTGGTCGATCGTACAGGATTGCATGAGAGAATTGGTTGAACTTGTGAACTAAGCAATCTCATTGGTTGATTTCAACTTTTTCAACCAATCAGATTAATGCTTAATCCAAGAGTCAAACAGAGTTTAAACTCAGTTTGTAGTCCTGGCCATTAGTAGGGGCCTCCTAGACAGGTTTTTAGGCTACGCCACTGTTTTCTCACCGTAGGAGAAGGCAATTATGTGTAATTTTCTCAGTTTTGTTTACTCTGTTCGGGTGTTGAACCGGGCCCGGAGGTCTACTGTTTTCTTGGTTGTGTCAAGGTGAAATTGGCCACATTTAGGCTCTGCCAACTCCGCGGAGGACATCATTATTTTCGTTTTGTCGTAATAAGAAAACGCAATTTGTGTGTCTTGTGGGTTAGATAATGATTTGAATGTTTGCAATAATTTGTTTCGTTATTTCGCAGAATCCTTGTCTTAATTATCTGTATTGCATCGAAATGTGGGTTCTTATATTTAATAGTGAAGAAAGGTGGTCTGTGAGTTGGATAGTGGATACCTATACGGAAATACATTATTATATCATATTTCCGTACTTTTGAGCACTTTTAGGGTCTATTTTCTTAGTTTTTAAAAAGAGACGTTACTGAGCAACGGTGATCAAGTTATCATTGCATTTAATAGTGAAGAAAGGTGGTCTGTAAGTTGGATAGTGGATACCTATACGGAAGTACATTACTATATCACATTTCCGTACTTTTGAGCACTTTTAGGGTCTATTTTCTTAGTTTTTAAAAAGAGACGTTACTGAGCAACGGTGATCAAGTTATCATTGATTGGTGAATCAATAGTTGATTTACCAATCATTGAAATAGTTGCTGGAAGGAAAATACTTACGCTTTTCAAATTATCTAAGCACTTCCGTTCTTCACATACCTATCTTTCGACTGTCTTCAAAATTCATCTTTCGAGAAGATCCATTTTTGGCA
>NW_007385474.1:0-3106 GCF_000475195.1 Diaphorina citri
GTCCTGAAGACTCTGGGCGGGGATGGCCTGCAGGAGAGTTTGGTAGAGGGGTGTGGCCAGAGAGATGTTCGCTTTAATGTGACCTAGCTCGTACGCCTGTGGGAGTCATAAGTTACATAAGATCAGGGTCTGGCTAGGGGACATTAATCAGATAGTAGACTAGTGTCTAGCTGTGGGACTATAAACAGGGAGTCATAAGTTACATAAGATCAGGGTCTGGCTAGGGGACATTAATCAGATAGTAGACTAGTGTCTAGCTGTGGGACTATAAACAGGGAGGAGAACAGCTAACCCTAGCTAGCCGGCAGTTTTCAAAGGGTTCTCTCTGCCTTTAGAGAATAAGCACTCATGATGGTTGACTGCGGTTCAGGACGAGCCAATTAAACATGGCTAGAGACCATCAGCCCGGTGTTTGGCTGATAATCAAACCCGTAACCTAGTGCTTACAAGGATACAAGTCTGGCTGGGGGCAAGTGTTCGCCTGATAATCAGGGGATCGCTGGTTCAAATCCCCGGCCAAAACGAGGAATTTTGCTACTGGGAAAACTGGGGTAGAGTGACTCAAAATAATTAAAATTATGCCCCTTTCCTTAACAAAACGTGAATTAAAAATAAAATATACAGTACTGCGTGCTATGAACCGAATCTGAACTCAAAATAATTAAAATTATGCCCCTTTCCAACAAAACGTGAAATTTTTTAAAAGAAAATGTGATATAAAAAAGCTGACAACTTACCTTGAAAGGTTAAACAAATCAACGAAAAACTAACAAAAGATATGCTACACATTTTTTACAAAACAAAAAAGGCAAAAAGTTTAAACTCTGACAAAAAATTAACAACTAAAACATAACTGTAAAACGAAATTCCAGACCTATCTACAAACTAAGTGTTCGCCTGATAATGAGGGGATCGCTGGTTCAAATCCCCGGCCAAAACGAGGAATTTTGCTACTGGGAAAACTGGGGTAGAGTGACTTAGATGACGTGCTTTGAACCGAATCTGAATAGGTAAGTACTCAAAATAATTAAAATTATGCCCCTTTCCTTAACAAAACGTGATTTTTTTTTTTAAGAAAATGTGATATAAAAAAGCTGACAACTTACCTTGAAAGGTTAAACAAATCAACGAAAAACTAACAAAAGATATGCTACACATTTTTTACGAACAAAAAAGGCAAAAAGTTTAAACTCTGACAAAAAATTAACAACTAAAACATAACTGTAAAACGAAATTCCAGACCTATCTACAAACAACGAACGTTCATGGCGATAAAAATGGTGTAAAATCTCGAGATTTGGTTCTCGATTTTCGATTGAAACATGAAGTTTTTGTGATCAAGTCGAGAGCTTGGATAATTAGGTACTCTTCCTAGGTAGGTACTCTTGCTAGCTACGTAGGTAGCTAGTTTTTCATTCAGTTTGTTGTTTGGTTTTATCTTGAAATGATTTGTTTTATTTTGGGAGAGTCTACCTCTTTGGTTCTTTGGGAGTACATGGTGTCGAATAGATATCGCACCTGAAAATCAAGATAAGGTTTTTATTGATACCTATTAATAGGCTTGGATCGGAATGAATGGAGGAGAAGAACTAAATTGCTGCTGCCAATCAATCGCCAGATTGTAACCTAAGAGAGGGAGAGGCGCTACTAGGGATTTTTTCAAGAGGATTGACAGAGGGAACTGTAACTGCTAAGGCCTTAGCGTCGCGAAATCGAAGAGAGAAGGAAGACCGGATAGGAGAAAGCCAGCCGTTCCGGGACAAGACCCGTCACACATTGGACGCGTAGACGAGCTACGCAAAGTCGTGCGTCTACAAGTGCAGATTGAGACCAGCCTTAGGTTCGATTCCCGCCTGGGGAGAACTTTATCGAAAAAAATAATTTTATATATATTGTTTTTTTTTTCATCAATAATTACCCCAGTGTTGACGCTGCCAAGAACATAGGTAATAGGTCATAGGATATATGTATCTGTGTGTGTACAAGACAGACAGACACACAGACAGACACACACAGACAGACACACACACGGACCAATGGCTGAAACTTTGGATTTAGGCTCTAGGGACCTTAAAACGTGTTTTGGCACTAAAATTTGACCATCGAAAATTTGACCCGATTACATTACTTTCCTTCCTATAGGATAAGGAAAGTAAAAAGACGAGAAACTCCCGGTCGAAAATTTGACCCGATTACATTACTTTCCTTCCTATAGGATAAGGAAAGTAAAAAGAACTTCGCCTGGAATTGAATCCAGGACCCTCAGCGTTCTAGCTTAAGCTGTGGGGTTTACTAACCCAGGATTGAGATGAAACGAGGATTTCCCTATACTTAATAGGTCAACCTCGGATTGAACTCAATCCTGAGGCAATCCACGATGGTATACCAGGAACGGACGACGATCTAAAAAAGAACTTCGCCTGGAATTGAATCCGGGACCCTCAGCGTTCTAGCTTAAGCTGGACCCAGGATTGAGATGAAACGAGGATTTCCCTATACTTAATAGGTCAACCTCGGATTGAACTCAATCCTGAGGCAATCCACGATGGTAAAACTCGACCTTTAGTGTGACACCCACTCCAGTGAGTGGACCAAATTTTTAATGACAGAATACATAGGGTCAGTCGAGTCAAAGTGACAATACCTTCAACCAAGTCGATAATTTCAAAGTCACTATCGACAGTATCGACCGTCAAAGATTATTGACCGTCAAGCACTGTTCCATTGACCATCAAAGAACGGTCACTCTCAACATTGAATTAACCCTGAATGCGACCAATATAAGAAGAAGAAGACGACGAAGAAGGAGTAGAAGAACAAGGAGGAGAAGAAAAAGAAGAACAAGAATATTAAAAGTAAAAAAAAACTATATCAAGTTTGATGATTTCGTAATTAACAATTCTCATGATTTTCAATTTTTTATTTAACACAAAGATAATAAAATATAAAAAAATATAGCGAAATTATTTTTTAATTACGAAATCCGCGAACATAATCGCGAAATCCGCGAACATAATCGCGAAATCCGCGAGCAAAATCACCAAAGACGACGAAGAAGGAGGAGGAGAAGAACAAGAATAAAAGTAAAAAAAGAACTATATCAAGT
>NW_007385475.1:2365-3041 GCF_000475195.1 Diaphorina citri
CTTCCGATCTTTGAAAAAAAAAAAAAAAATCATACCTATAACCGTCCCAAATTTTCTCCACTCTCTATTTCAAAAATTTTAGATACATTCTTTCTCAATTGCTTTTGTCTATTGCTTTTTCCCCCCCTACACGTTCATTTTCCTCTTTTTTTTCCCCTTCCCTCGTTCTCCCTTTCTTTAAAACAATTTTCTCTCGTGAAAACCTCTTTGATCTTACACAAATTCTTTTTCTTCCTATACACTCTATATTAGGGTACATATGTACAGTATACTCTCTCTATATAGGGTGTCCCAGAAAAAAAAAAGTTGCAGATTCCACCCCAAGTTTGGCCAAAAAAGTCCAAAAAGACCTTTTTCAGGTAAGGTTAAATTTCTATGCATGAAGAATTTTCGGGAAATGCCTCCTTTTGGGTGACACGTCCACTAGGTCAGGAAGGTGTTCTTTACCACCCAACCTTTGGAGGACCATTATTATGTCTGAAATAAATGAGAAAAAAATAAAAATGTTTAAGAGCGGTGATTTTGACGCCTCCACTAATTTGAACACATTCTGATTAATGTTTTCGAGTTTTGACATCTCCACTAATCCACAACAAAATATCCACAGAACCTTTGCTTCAATTCTCGACATACTTTTCTGTACCACCCTGTATACTGCTCGCAATATTCCTCGATT
>NW_007385476.1:0-3106 GCF_000475195.1 Diaphorina citri
CAAAATATGGCATCCATTCTCTGACTGTCTTGGATTTTTAGCAAGTCCAAAATCCATCATTTTTATCCATGAGTCTGTAAATTAGGTTGTCCATTTGTAGCAAATCCTGAGTTCAATTAAGTAACATTGGAAGGAGCAATGATCACTTTGGCTTTTGTTCTGAATGACATACTGTATGATGTTAGCAATGTGTTTTTCTCCAATCGAGAGAAATAGATCAGATAGAAATTACCACTAAGAGCCCATTCCCTCTTGTCATGAGTTTCATCCAATTTTTACCTTTTTCTGAATGTCCTGTATGTAGGCAATGTATTTAAGAGAATGTTTGCACTACATATGACACATGTTTTTTTTAAGAGCCCATTCCCTCTTGTCATGAGTTTCATCCAATTTTTCACCAACCTTGATTTCATCTGTACTTATATTTTATTTTGTTTTAGTAGTTACGTTTTATTTTTCTAGTCATTTTATTTTCTTATTAACATGTATCTTGTTCTTTTTATGATTTTTTTTTCTATTATTTTATTGTTATATTTATGTTTTATATTCTGTATCAAAAAAGGGTTCTTCCCGTTAATATATGTACTTCAAGTACATTATTTACATTTACATTTTTACCTTTTTTCTGAATGTCCTGTATGTAGGCAATGTATTTAAGAGAATGTTTGCACTACATATGACAGAACATGTTTTTTTTCCAACTACAGTGGGAACAGGCCCTAAATGGACAGATAAAACAATGATGGGACAATGGATAATTCAATAATAAGTTAGGAACCACTTCTACAAGTGAACAAGATTAAACTGTCCAAATTGTGTTCCAAGATTAGTTTGTTAAAACTGAAGGGCAGTTGCAAAAAATTGTATACTCAAATAGGTTTTTAATTTTCTCCTTAAATAATGAGTACCTACATAATACCTAGGTGTTTAGGTACTTTATATTTTCATAGTTTTTATTAATTTAACTTTAGGGATCCAAAACATTTTAGAAAGCTACCTGCTACCTGGGTATTTTGGGTAAATGTAAAATGATAGTAATCCCATTGAAAAAACTTCAAAAATAATGTGTAGTTACCTACTGAGAAAGGACTGTATTGATTTGTAGATAGGCAGCAATTTATTCTATTTGTCAATCTTTGTCCTTGTCTACACATTAGATAACCTTAAGTGAAGACCTAATAATAAAGGAAGGACAGACTAAAAATTGGAAAACTTTGTCACCTAAATCTGAGTCTGAGGCAAAAATAAATCAAAGCTGGTTTAAAAAGTACAAAAAAAAATCATCAAAAGAAAAAAAAAATATGAAACTGACCCTTTTGATATGTTAAGTGTCTATCTATTTATTATCATACCTATTTCATGTAGACACTGTTCCTTTCAATCATCAAAAGAAAAGAAAAAAAAATATGAAACTGACCCTTTTGATATGTTAAGTGTCTATCTATTTATTATCATACCTATTTCATGTAGACACTGTTCCTTTCACTTATATACTTCATACAATCATACATGAATTTACATCATAGTAAATGTTGAAACAATAATATTTACAGATTAGTACCAATACAGTAGGTATACAGTATACTCTACACATTTCTCCATGATTCTTCAAAATCAGTTTTGTATGCATCAAGAATTTATTGTAGGTACCTCTAGAGTAAAAGGGATAAATTTTACAGTATACCCTACACATTTCTCCATGATTCTTCAAAATCAGTTTTGTATGCATCAAGAATTTATTGTAGGTACCTCTAGAGTAAAAAGGATAAATTTATTCATTAATATTTTAATCACAAAATGAATTTGTGTTTCCCATTATTTATTTTAAAATTAGATAATTAAGAAATCCTCAGATAGCGAAAACGTGAGGAGCATGAATTTTATGCTAAAGATCTCCTTTTTATTTATTTTATTTGTTATTGCTGTAATATTTATTTGTATTACTTTTCTTTTCTTCTATCATTTGGTGCTCTTTTTGATTTCTGATGATAATTGTTCAGGCATAAAAAGTAATAAAAACAATGTGGGATATTTCTTTCGTCACTACAAATTTTGTAGGATACGAATTTTCACTATTTCTGGTAAGTAGATAATTTAAACTTTAAAAAAAGTAATAATTATTGGGTTGTTAATAATTTAGATTTCCTTCATCCTACCTCTCTAAAATTCTTGTGCTTATCTTAATTTCATAATTTTTTAATTTAGATTTCCTTCATCCTACCTCTCTAAAATTCTTGTGCTTATCTTAATTTCATAATTTTTTGCTCAAGGAATTGAAAAAGAATATACTCATATGTAATTGTATTATTTCATTTTTCAGATTCTGTCAGTACAAACAGAGTTTGGGTGAATCCTGGATCAAAGTAAGTTGAACTTGAAAATACAATTTTCAAACAAATATTTTTTTTTCTCTCTCTCTTTTAATTTAAGTAAGTATATTTCATTAAGTTTTACTAAGTTAGGGAGGTACCTAAGTATTTACTTAACCTTTGGAAAAATAGGTAATTTAAATTACTAATTTTCAATTGTTTCATTCCAGATATGCTCAGGATAACTACAGCAATCACAGCTACAACAGCAATTATAGCGGTCGTAGTTACAATAGCAATTACAGTAATAGCTATAATAATCAAAGTGGACAGCAAAGAAGCACAGAATTTTCACTATTTCTGGTAAGTAGATAATTTAAACTTTAAAAAAAGTAATAATTATTGGGTTGTTAATTTAGGTTTCCTTCATCCTACCTCTCTAAAATTCTTGTGCTTCTTGTCTTAATTTCATAATTTTTTGCTCAAGGAATTGAAAAAGAATATACTCATTATGTAATCGTATTATTTCATTTTTCAGATTCTGCCAGTACAAACAGAGTTTGGGTGAATCCTGGATCAAAGTAAGTTGAACTTGAAAATACAATTTTCAAACAAAAGATTTTTTTCTTTTTTAATTTAAGTAAGTATACTCGTATTTCATTAAGTTTTACTAAGTTAGGGAGGTACCTAAGTATTTACTTAACCTTTGGAAAAATAGAAATTTTCACTATTTCTGGTAAGTAGATAATTTAAACTTTAAAAAAAGTAATAATTATTGGGTTGTTAATTTAGGTTTC
>NW_007385477.1:0-3106 GCF_000475195.1 Diaphorina citri
GATATTTTATTTCGAGAACTGAGCTTTCAAAGTTACAAATATCAAAATCTAAGCTGGCTGCAAATCTTGATCATTACAATCACGTTAACAAAAGTTAAGTTGTATAGGTTTGGGAATCATTGGTCCCTGTTAAATAATAGAGAAGGGATACATCTAAAATGGGGAGGAATTTTGTGTATGTGTGATCCATGGGAGAGAGAGAGAGAGAGAGAGAGAGAGAGAGAGAGAGAGAAAGGGAAAAACAGTGAGAAGATATTTTTTTTCATGACCCACTTTTTCGCGCCGTTGTACTCTCTCTCTCTCTCTCTCTCTCGCATACTCATTCTTCGTTTTTTTTCTTCTATGTTACATTATTATCCATTTCATTCCATCACCATTTTTGCTCTTTTTTCTCTCTCTGTCTCTTTTACTCTTTCTCTTTCTCTCTCTCTCTCTTTTGTTCCCCATTTTGATAATATATTCTAATGTAAATTTAAAATAAAAAAATGTGAAAATGGCTCAATTTTTTCCATTTTTTTAACACCCTCCCTCTCTTTCTTTCTTTCTCTCTCTCTCTCTCTCATGTTATTATGTTCCAAGCTATCACATACCCCATATTCAGCACATATCACTCCGTCTCACTTCACACATTACAGCTCTCTCTCTCCCTCTCTCTCTCTGTCTGTTTTCTTTCTCTGTCACTCTTCCTTTTTTTTCAACTTTTTTTACATTTTTTCTTTTCCTTCTCATTTCCTTCTTACATTTTTTTTGTAAAACGTTTTCAGCTTTTCAGGCGTTTTTAGACTCTCTCCCTTTCCCTCCTTCTATCTCTCTCACTTAAACTCAGGTATACAAATTTCTACCTATCTCTCTCTCTCTCTCTCTCTCTCTCTCTCTCTCGTTTTCTCTCGTTATTTCTCATCATGTTATTCCATATATTATGAGTTTCTCTCTCATATTATTTGTGCTCTTTCTCTTTCTCTATCTCCCTCTCTCTCTCTCTCTCATTTTACCTTCATTTGTCACTTTATCCATCCCTCTTACTTTCACAAAATATTATTTTTCCTCTCTCTTTCTTTTCCTTTCCCCTTTTTTCCCCACACTTATTATTTTAACGAACGAAAGGAGTTTTAACTATTTTCTCTCTCTCTCTCTCATGTTATTATGTTCCAAGCTATCACATACCCCATATTCAGCACATATCACTCCGTCTCACTTCACACATTACAGCTCTCTCTCTCTCCCTCCCTCTCTCTTTCTCTCTCTCTGTTTTCTTTCTCTGTCACTCTTCCTTTTTTTTCACCTTTTTACATTTTTTCTTTTCCTTCTCATTTCCTTCTTACATTTTTTTTTTGTAAAACGTTTTCAGCTTTTCAGGCGTTTTTAGACTCTCTCTCTCTTTCCCTCCTTTTATCTCTCTCACTTAAACTCAGGTATACAAATTTTTACCTATCTCTCTCTCTCTCTCTCTCTCTCTCTCTCTCTCTCGTTATTTCTCATCATGTTATTCCATATATATTATGAGTTTCTCTCTCATATTATTTGCGCTCTTTCTCTATCTCCCTCTCTCTCTCTCTCATTTTACCTTCATTTGTCACTTTATCCATCCCTCTTACTTTCACATTTTTCCTCTCTCTTTCTTTTCCTTTCCCTTTTTTTTAACATTCTCACACTTATTATTAAACGAACGAAAGGAGATTTAACTATTAACCGTTAGTACAAACACTCTCTCTCCCTGTCTCCTCTCTCTCTCTCTCTCTCTCTCTCTCTCTCTCTCTCGTTATTTTTCATCATGTTATTCCATATATTATGAGTTTCTCTCTCATATTATTTGTGCTCTCTCTCTCTCTCTCTCTCTCTCTCAAACGATATCTCCTTCTTCTCATTTCTGTTCTTACGTTGTGTTTGTTCCTATTGTTCCTCTGTGTTCTTCCACATTTCTCACATATTTTCCCTGCGTTTCATTTTCTTTATTTCTTTTGTCTGCATCGAATTCCTCTTCGACAATGGCAACACTTGTTTTTAACTTCTTTTTCCTTTATTTCTTCCCTTTTCTCCTCCCACTATATTTCTTTCCTTTCTTCTCTTCTTCCTTCTTTTTACACTCCCACTCTTTCTTTCTTTCTTTTCAACTTCTTTCTTCCCTTTTCTCCTCCCACTATATTTCTTTCCTTTCTTCTCTTCTTCCAATCTTCCTCCTTTTTACACTCCCACTCTTTCTTTTGTCTCTCTGTTTTTACCACCTTCTTCCTCTTTTTTTTTTACTGCTCCTACCTCTTTCTTTTCTGTTTTCTTCTTTACCTGCTTGTTTTTTATTTTCTTTTATTTTTCTGTTTTTGTGTCTTTCCGCAATTTCTAGTGTCTTCTGTTTCTCTTCTTACACCTCTTTTTACTCCCTCTTTCTTTAATATTTCGCTCTACTTCTCTCGAAGAATTTATCCGAATTCTTCAATTCTTTCTACTTTCTCCACTCTCTCCTCTTTCTTCCATAACTATTTGTCTTCTATCCCTCTCCCCTTTTCCCCTGTCGTTTTTTCATTCACATATTTTGTGTCTTCACTCTCCCCTCTCCTCTCTTTCCTCTCCCCTTTCCTCTCTTTCCTCTCCCCTCTTCTCTTCTTTTTCCCCCCTCTTCCCAATTTCTCCAGTCACGTTATTTTTCATTCCATACATTATTTCTTCATGTTCACCATTATCGCTTGCCGTTTGTCACCCTTCATTCATATATTTTGTGTCTTCACTCACCCCTTTCCTCTCTTTCCTCTCCCCTCTTATCTTCTTTTCTCCCCCTCTTCCCAATTTCTCCAGTCACGTTATTTTTCATTCCATACATTATTTCTTCATGTTCACCATTATCGCTTGCCGTTTGTCACTGTTTCTTCTCTATGGTGTCTGTTATTGCTTCTTCTTCTTCTGGTCCTTCTCCTCCTCCTTCTTCTCCTCCTCCTTCTTCTTCTTCAGCTCCTAGTTTCTCGCGTCTTTATTTGCTCTTCTTCGCCTCTCCATAATATTTCTTTCTGTCTTAGGTGTCTCCTCTTTTTGTCTCTTATTTTTTCGGGTCGTTATTATATTGTTCTCTTGTTTTGTTTCATTTATTTCTCTGTTTTCTTTTCCATATCTTCAATTT
>NW_007385478.1:0-3106 GCF_000475195.1 Diaphorina citri
ATAAGGTATTAAAAAAAAAAAAAAAAAAAAAAAAAAAAAACAAAACAAAAAAATCGGACGGAATAGCGCAAACTCCCAAATTTCGACTAAATTACCGCTAACCGTTTCCTTGTTCCGATGTTCCCAAAAACTATCAATACCAATAGAGGTGTCAGGTATGGTTGTATCTGGTAGTAGTTACGTATCAAAAAATAAGTAATGTGTAATGTTATATCTATCTAAAATTTAATTATTTCAATACCTAATTTCTCGAACAAATTTATTTAAGAGTGTGTGAAATTAAATTAACTTTAGCTGCTAAGCATTCAACTTAACACGAGTAATACTCACAAAATACATAAGTACCTCAAAACACTTAAATTTGATGTAGACACTCAAATAATTAAAATTGATGTAAACACTGGAACAATTAAAATTGACTAAGCACTGTAATTAACTAATTACTATTCCGGTCCTGATGAGATAATGTAAGAGTACAGTGTAATCATTGTAATAAATACTTGTATTAAGTAATTTAGAGACGTACCAACTACCTATAGTAAGCGAATTATAGCGCGTGTTTTCAGACTTTTGCAAAGTGATTCATTCGGATATAAGGCTACGATTACACTGCAAAAGACTAGTTTTCTAGTCCATTCGTTTTTTTTTTTTAAATAGGTTTGACAGAGGGAACTGTAACTGCTATGGTCTTATTGTCCCGAAATCGAAGAGAGAAGGAAGACAGGATGGGAGAAGGAGAATTCCTCCCAATGTTGGGACCGTTCAAGAAAATCCTCGTAGGTAATTTGTCAACAGGTCCAAATTCGTCTCTGAATTTCATGAACTTTTAGGTAGCTTTTGGAAAGATGAGTTCATTCATCTTGAGCGGCTCAGCCTCCCTGCAGTCACACTCCATCATCAGGTCACATTCAGTCTTTCTATCCAGAGTGTGGTCTTTCAAACTTCCAAGTACTTTTTCCTGTAGCTTTTTGGGAAATCCTTGATATACATATACGGTTCCCCTATGGAACCTTGGAAAAATGCCGTAACCGACTTGGGGAATATTATTTTGTCCGCATTTTCCATTACATCCCTGTAGAAGAGCTTTTCTTGGGTCATATTTTAGGATGTATTTACTTGTAGTACTAAGATGGAATGACTGACTTTGCCTTGATCAGTAGCTGTCTCAAACATTCTTCAATATAACCAATCCAAACCCATCCTAACACATACAACATCCCCTCTCTTCAATATAAAACGAAATCATTGTATCTTTGTGGAAGCACACCTCTTGTGTGATCTTATTGGTCTCGGTGATCTTGCTGGAACTGCCGATGTATGGGGAGGTGATACATTTACAGGTACATCCACTTCATCATTCACATCTGCAGGCACATTCATTTCATTATCACTTACATCTTGCATTTCACACTCCGGATTGGTAATTTAAACAAAATTCTGCACAAGTATGAACCTAGGATGGCGGAAGCACAATCGAGTGGCAGGGTTCCGGAACTTAATAAAGCTGTATTTGTCAGGGTTCTGGAAATAAGCCAATAATGAAGTTTTAGTCAAAAAATTGCCCAAATTTCATAAAGCTTAGGTACCATTGTTAAAACTCTTTGTTTTATCATTCTAACAGATCAGTGACGTCAGCTTTTTATTCAAATGAATAGAAAGAAGTAAAAGTTGCGTTGGTGCTCACTCACACAGAAAGTGGAAAGAAGTTTTCACTTTAACCAGAACTCTTGGTCATAACACGGACTCGGTTCAATTCTTGGAGGGCCAGTCTCTTTAGCTTGGATGGTATAGCGGACTATAGCGTCTACTTTGTAAGCGCTAGGTCGCGGGTTGGATTCCCGTCCGAGGCGGAATGCTCACTCACACAGAAAGTGGAAAGAAGTTTTCACTTTAACCAGAACTCTTGGTGATAACACGGACTCGGTTCAATTCTTGGAGGTCCAGTCTCTTTAGCTTGGATGGTATAGCGGACTATAGCGTCTACTTTGTAAGCGCTAGGTCGCGGGTTGGATTCCCGTCCGAGGCGGATTTGATCCTAAACCAGATGGTTCGTTTTCGGAAGGCTGGCTTTCTCCTTTTCCGTCTTCCTTCTTCCTTCGTTTTCGGGACGATGAGACCTCAGCAGTTAGAGTTCCCTCTATCAAACGTCTTAAAAAAATTAGATAATTTTTGGAGGAAACATTGAGGTGTGCCTTCGCCATTTTCTGCGGGTGTTCCCCCGATCAGAACAAACGAGAGTGAAATGGAGAGGACGTGATGCGTGTATGACAACATTACCCATGTAGCGTGTAATAAGAGGACTGTATCAGAATATGAGAGTATATCTAGCCAATTATATGTATGTCCAGTAGGTATATTGTCTTACCATATTGCGAGATTTCAAAAAAGATATTATGGCCTATGAGGTCTTTCTTGATGTACAATTGTCGTGTAAGACCTAGTGAGTCTGGATCTGAAGACTTTCGATCCGATTCCACCAAAAATTCCCTGATTTTCCAAGACGTTTGATAGAGGGGCCTGTAACTGATGCTGAGGTCTTATCGTCCCGAAATTAAAGAGAGAAGAAAGGCAGGAGAAAGCCGGTCGTTCCGAGAACGAACATTATCTGTTCAGGATAAAACCGCTCCGGACGCGCCCTAACGCTTACAAGGCAGACGCGCTACCAACCAAGCTAACTAGGCTGGCTGTATCAATTGTATTGTTGGTATTTGATGAAGAAAAATGAAACTGTTTATTTTTAAAAGAAAATTATTTTTCTTTAAATATTTATATTAGAAAAGAATAAAAGTTATTTTTATTCATATTAGAAAACCTGATAGTTTTTCTCACGAAGGACATGGTAGGTACATACCTATAGGGTGTTTTGAAATGACTCTCATCTGTATGAATTGTAAAGAAATGAACATCATTAAATTGCATCGCAATCTTCAAAAACGTAACGTAGGTACTTAGAGCTTGCTTAAAAATTACTCTGAGACCTTATTTATTTTCTAAGTTTATATTGTGTTTTGAACAAAAACTTTAATAAGCATTCGGAAACCTCGCATCCTCACAACTCAAGTACCTAATTGTCAGAACGACATTAGCTGTATTTTTTCAATGAAAA
>NW_007385479.1:0-3105 GCF_000475195.1 Diaphorina citri
CTAACAAACCCAACTACAAACGAACACTGTGGTGCTACTGTTGGTACCTATTTCAATTAGATTTATCTGTCTAACATACGTTGCATGTAACATTATCATTAATTTTTATACTATTAGGTGTTATTTCTCTTCTATCTACATGGCCCAGTATTAGGACTTCATAATGTAGCACTTGGGATTGGATCAAAAACAATAATGACATCTTTATCTCTTTGGTTATACGCGTACATAACACAGGATGAGATTTTCCTTTTAATATTGCCTAAGATTCTGATTTTATGGTCAGAGGCATCATGGATTGAAGTAGAGATGAATAAATACAACAACATTCCAGAAACTGTGGATATTTTACGTTGAACTAGATATGTATTTTAATAACACGAAATCTTGAGAAGGCCAAATACCTAAAAGAAAATCAATTAATCAGTCTTCGAGTCAAATGCAGTCATAAAACCAGATCTCGACAAGTTAGGATCATTGAGTTGTCGAGGTTAGCCCTTGACTGTTAACTCGTGCAAGCATAAAATCTCATAATCCTGGGTAATTTTGTTTCAGTGCTGGTATTACTAGTCCACGCCACAGCAAAAGATTCAAACAGTAGGTATGTCAACAGACCAAAATCTACCTGTATTATTGGAATAGACATTAGAAATTCAATTTCATCAGGATTCTAATTCCATCAGGAATATGTATCAGTCTCATATTGTCATCTTAAGATAATATCAATGTCAACAATAGAATTGAAAGGAAAAGAACAACACATCAGGAACAATATACAAGTTGTTTTTACAAGACAGCTGATGTGAGTGTGAAGAAGATTAGAATGGATTAAATAAACCAATATTTTAATACCTATTTATACATTAGGGCCAATTTCATCAGGATCCTAATTCCATCAGGAATATGTATCAGTCTCATATTGTCATCTTTTATGTCACAACTTTGGTGCTCACTGCAGCATTGTAGGATTTTTCTCAATAAGTATCTCAATAATCCTAACAACCAATGTTTACCTATCATGCTGGCACTGGTCGCTATGCGCATTTACATGTCATAGCTACTCATTTTCCTCACGAGGCTGAGTGGGCCCCGCAACAGCCAGTCACGGGATCAATCATTTGCATGATACAAATTTCTTGACCCCGCCGGGAATCGAACCCGGGTCTCCCGCGTGCAAGGCGAGTGCAGTGACCACTACGCCATGGGAGCTGACCATATTGTCATCTTAAGATCATGTCAATGTCAACAATAGAATTGAAGGGAAAAGAACAACACATCAGGAACAATAAACAAGCTGTTTTTACAAGACAGCTGATGTGAGTGTGAAGAAGATTAGAATGGATTAAATAAACCAATATTTTAATACCTATTTATACATTAGGGTATTTGGTTGTTGGGAGGTTTAGGTAATGTAATTCTAATATTCTTCCATAGTTCTTGTTGATGTCTTCTTCTATTACCTTTGACTTTCGCTTAAATTGGTCATTTTAGTGGGCAGTAAAAAAGACATTTCATGAAAAACGAACTTAAAAAAAAAAAAACAATTTTTATTAAATTAGGCCAAATATTCAACAGATTAATAAGTATATTTGTATGTAATTATGTACAGATCAATTACATTAAAATTATGTATGTATTATTAAATATTAGATCTTCGAGTCATCAGATTTTAAGAAAGGAAATTAGGACCCAGTAAGACCTTTGAGTTTCTCTCAGTGGCGTACAAGGACCCATAGGGGTACGGTCTATGCTTTTATTTTTTCTCCAAACATTCGAATCGCCGGCGCCGCCCGGCCAAAGAGTTTCAAACTTTTTCGACATTTTCATTTCAACTTTTGTCCCACTTCCCTTCAACTTTAAGAAAATTTCATTCCATATGTTCAATCGGGCGTGAAAATTTCATTCACACTTCAAAAGTTGATGATAATATTGCTGATATTTATCAATTTCATCAGCATGTGAAAGTAGCTGAACATTCGAATCGCCGGCGCCGCCCGGCCGAAGAGTTTCAAACTTTTTCGACATTTTCATTTCATCTTTTGTCCCACTTGCCTTCAACTTTAAGAAAATTTCATTCCATATGTTTAATCGGGCGTGAAAATTTCATTCACACTTCAAAAGTTGATGATAATATTGCTGATATTTATCAATTTCATCAGCATGTGAAAGTAGCTGGTGTAAAGATGTTTTTCAAATCTTGAAGAGCACTATCAACTAATGTAAGTATCTTGTCTAATTTGCTTACTAAGTAAAAGTGTGTACATTATCGCTTTGATATACCCGTGTGATACAGAGTCATCTAAGACACTATAGCATCACCACATTGGAAGAACAATAACAAAATCTTAGCCGAAGAAAACCATGGAACCAACCCTAACGAATCTTTGTCGAAGGTAACTATCTTGTCGAACATACCCGTGTGATACAGAGTCATCTAAGACACTATAGCGTCACCAAATTGGAAGAACAATAACAAAATCTTAGCCGAAGAAAACCATGGAACCAACCCTAACGAATCTTTGTCGAAGGTAACTATCTTGTCGAAGGTAACTATCTTGTCGAAGGTAAATATCTTGTCGAAGGTAACTATCTTGTCGAAGGTAACTATCTTGTCGAAGGTAACTATCTTGTCGAAGGTAACTATCTTGTCGAAGTAACTATCTTGTCGAAGGTAACTAATATCTTGTCGAAGGTAACTATCTTGTCGAAGGTAACTATCTTGTCGAAGGTAACTACCTATCTTGTCGAAGGTAACTATCTTGTCGAAGGTAACTATTTTGTCGAAGGTAACTATCTTGTCGAAGGTAACTATCTTGTCGAAGGTAACTATCTTGAAATTTCAATTTTTCCTTTTGTTAACCGCTAACCAACAACAAGCTTTTTTTTAAGAGGTTTGACAGAGGGAACTGTAACTGGTAAGGTCTTATCGTCCCGAAATCGAAGAAAGAAGGAAGACAGGATAGGAGAAAGCCAGCCGTTTCGAGAACGAACATTATACCATCAGGATAAAATCCGCCCCGGGCGGGAATCGAACCTTTTGTTAACCGCTAACCAACAACAAGCTTTTTTTAGGAGGTTTGACAGAGGGAACTGTAACTGGTAAGG
>NW_007385480.1:0-3105 GCF_000475195.1 Diaphorina citri
ACCTTTTAAAGTTACTTTTTCGGAGTTTTGACCTCAGATTCGGATTTTTCACAACTTTTTACGTAGGAATCGACCTTTGATTAATAATATTTTCCCAATTGCAACTCCTCCATTTGAAACAACTCTTCACTCTGACCTCTCAATATTTTGCCATCTAGGTATCTCTCTGTCTCTCTGACAGTGAAAAATGTCTTTGAATTCATTAGTATAGCTATAAGTTCTATAGGCTGCGGTTTCGCAGACCATTTCAAAATCCTCTTTCTTAGAACTTAAAGGACAAGTTGAAAGTTTTGGACAAAAAAAATTGTAGTGACCACTTCACAGAGACCCAAGTTGTAGTCCTAACTTTGTTTTATACGTAAGTTTTACTTAAAGTAGGCATCAGTTTTAAAAGGTAGGAGGTAAGTACTAGGTACCTGTACCTAAGTCTTGAAAGGTAACTGTTAGGCAGAGTTTTCACTAACTCTTCTTTTTCCTTTGCGGTTACCTACCACCTACCAAGAGTACCAAGTATACGTACATATAGGTACATGACTTCTTTTGGGGTTCCTAAAGAAGTGAGCATAATATTTATATAAGTTCGGTAAATTACACTAAAATCCTCTAGTTCTTCTCTTAGATTTTAGGTCCAATGGCTGGTTGACAGCAGTAAATTTGGGTAAATGTCAAACCCCCCTTTTTCACTTTTTCCAAATTACATTTGGAGTTAGCGTTACCATCTTTTCAACCACCATCACTGTCGAAGAGAAAAGCATACGATTCTCCTGTTTACTGAACGGAATTTTCCGTCTTCTCCTCTTCCTCCTCCTCTTCCTTCTGCTGCTGGACCTTTCACTGCTTTATTCTTCTTCGCCATCATCTTCTTTTCTTTCTTCTACTGAATTTCTCCAGACTTCTTCTTCTCTCCTGAATTTCTCATTCTACGGAATGGAATGCAAGTCCGACATACCTGGGCGAGACGAAAAACATGAGAAATTTCCATGTGAAATTATTTGGGGACATGGCATCAGATGGGAAATAGGATAGGTAACCTATAGTAAGTACGTCGGTATGTAGGTACATACATACGTATGTATGGGAAGTACCTAGAGATATTATGATTATGAACCATAAAAACAGGAAAAGGTCCGAGAGAAGGAGAAAGAGAGAGAGAGAGAGAGAGAGAGAGAGAGAGAGAGAGAGAGAGAGAGAGGAGGGGAATGAGAAGAGGGTGAAAGGAGGGGAAGAAGAGAGTAAAGAGAGGGGGAAAGGATGGGATAAAGGTAGAGAGGAGGGGAATGAGAAGAGGGTGAAAGGAGGGGAAGAAGAGAGTAAAGAGAGGGGGAAAGGATGGGATAAAGGTAGAGAGGAGGGGAATGAGAAGAGGGTGAAAGGAGGGGAAGAAGAGAGTAAAGAGAGGGGGAAAGGATGGGATAAAGGTAGAGAGGAGGGGAATGAGAAGAGGGTGAAAGGAGGGGAAGAAGAGAGTAAAGAGAGGGGGAAAGGATGGGATAAAGGTAGAGAGGAGGGGAATGAGAAGAGGGTGAAAGGAGGGGAAGAAGAGAGTAAAGAGAGGGGGAAAGGATGGGATAAAGGTAGAGAGGAGGGGAATGAGAAGAGGGTGAAAGGAGGGGAAGAAGAGAGTAAAGAGAGGGGGAAAGGATGGGATAAAGGTAGAGAGGAGGGGAATGAGAAGAGGGTGAAAGGAGGGGAAGAAGAGAGTAAAGAGAGGGGGAAAGGATGGGATAAAGGTAGAGAGGAGGGGAATGAGAAGAGGGTGAAAGGAGGGGAAGAAGAGAGTAAAGAGAGGGGGAAAGGATGGGATAAAGGTAGAGAGGAGGGGAATGAGAAGAGGGTGAAAGGAGGGGAAGAAGAGAGTAAAGAGAGGGGGAAAGGATGGGATAAAGGTAGAGAGGAGGGGAATGAGAAGAGGGTGAAAGGAGGGGAAGAAGAGAGTAAAGAGAGGGGGAAAGGATGGGATAAAGGTAGAGAGGAGGGGAATGAGAAGAGGGTGAAAGGAGGGGAAGAAAGGTAAAGAGGAGAAGGAAGTAGAGGGAGAAAGTGTGGAGAAGGGCAGTTGTGTTTTTATTGGAGTCAAAAACTTAGAGAGTTGAATATTTGGCATGCCTTTTCCTTTCTGTATTATTATTATTCGACCAGGGTGGAGGGTTTTAATAGAGATGTAGAGCTTACCTTGCTGAGTATTTGGCGGCTCAGGGAATAGATAATACCTACTTGAATGTATGACTTCGACAAAAGCAATACTAAGAAGCAACCTGAAAAAGAAAGAAAAAAATATTATTTTTTATGTAGACGGAACTATAACCACTCAGGTCTTACTGTCCTGAAGAGTAGGAGAGAAGGACAAGATAGGAGAAAGCCATCAGTCGTTTCGAGAGCGAACCTCATCTACTTAGGATGAAGTTCGCCTCGGGTTGGAATCAAACCCACGACCTATCGCTTACAGTGGTGCCCTTCAAACTAGGTACCTAACTAGGCTGGCTACAAAAATGTTCTCATTAGGTAAACAATCAAAAATATGGTCAGAATCATCCATTGGCATTCAGAAATCAAAACACATAAATTGTAGGAATGTATACGTGTATCAGGTTTGAAATCGTCAAACAAAAAGAGATCGAATTAAATGCAAGACCTCAAATTCAAAAGGAAAGTAACAAAAGCATGCAAAATCCTAACTTTCTTTAACTAGTGAGAAGTTCCCAGGTTCTCTGGGTTCTCAATAATCTCAACCTATTTCAGGCATCACATCACATTCGCTAAGCCGCATCACTAACATGTGGAGGGAAAAGGTTTTTCTCCGCTCAAAGTTGTTCGTAATATTACGGAAAAACATAGAGCAGACAGCAAAGGCAAAAGGTTGCTTGCTCTCCATAGGTCAAGATAAAGAACGGTTCAATTTAAATTCGGGATTACATTCTCAGTATGGGGGCACTGTGTTGAAATTCCTTCCTATTCCTTCCTTCCTTTCCCCCTCCTATTTCCCTCCCTAAAAATGTACGTATACATAAAAACACCGCCAGCCTAGTTGGCTTGGTTGGTAGCGCGTCTGCCTTGTAAGCGCTAGGCCGCGGGTTCGATTCCCGCCCGGGGCGGATTTTATCCTGA
>NW_007385481.1:0-3160 GCF_000475195.1 Diaphorina citri
AGGATGAAGGGGGGGGGGGCGCTGGAAATCAAGAGGGGACATGGAATGGATGGGAACTCATTAGGGTTTGAAACAAAAGGGTCGAGAAGTTTCCCAAAATACCCTCCCCGTCTCCTTTTGTCTTCCTTCCTTGGAAGCCATCAGAAGATCCCATCACAATGTCCAAACAACTTGGTCTTGTTGAAAGCCATCAGAAGATCCCATCACAATGTCCAAACAACTTGGTCTTGACAGGGTTTCTCCTGTCGTATCCTTTTCAATCTTCGTCTGTGCTGAAAGTTTGAACCGTAATCAGTAGAAAACGGGATAAAATATTCGGAGAAAGACTATAGAATCTAAGAAGGTAGCTCTTTTATTCTGCAATAATGACTGGTAAAGTTGGATTAATATCGACTGACATTCCATGTATTCCAATACCCTGAGGGCGAAGGATAACAGGATACCTACATGTTCAAGAACTGGGATAGAAAAGTTCCCTTTACCTTACCTCATTTCATGAATATTGGTTTAGTGTGGACAGAAAAGACAACACATTGCTTCTAAGGGAAAATTTCATTTCAATATTTCATCGAACTTCACAAAGTTACCGAGTCCTCCATCAAGAAAATGTCTTCATCCTCAATCCTCAAATCCTTGGATTCGAACTTAGGAGCTTTAACTTCATTTCCTCGGATCTCTGACACCCAAAACGAGCCTTTATTTTCAATGGAGCAGTTGCGAATGGGTAAAACTTATAAATAAATGGTCGATTCCTATGTAAAAAGTTGGGAAAAATCCAAATCTGAGGTCTAAACTACGAAAAAAAACAACTGTAAAAGGTCGAAAATTCAATTTTTATTTTCCGTTCTAATGAAAGAGTTCAAAGATTTGTGACGTCAGACTTAACGCAGTTGCTATTTTTGTCCGCTAGGTAGCACCACTATGCAAGCGCGCTAGCGGAGGAGCAGAAAGAACTGCGCAGAAACGTATGCGCACAAACACATCAATGCGTTGCCTGCGAGGGAGCTTTGCTCGGGACATTTGATGTGACGTCATCACCTACGGGAGCGTATGCCGTGACGTCAAAGTTTACGATTTACCGGTATTTTTTAAATCGATTTATCTCGGGATCTAGAAGTCATAGAAGAAAAAAGAAAATTCCGTTGGTCCTCATTTTCCCTGCTCTATGACTTTGAACATACCCAAGTAAGCGCAATTGATCTATATTATGAGATCATAAAATCTCAACTAGGACTCGAGGCCTCTCAGTTACACGACAAACACCACTTGCCCGTCTTGACCAAAAGATCGGGATTTCGTGAGATAGCGAAACAGTCGTGAAACGCGAAACAGGCTGAGAGAAGAATGCAAACCAAACCAATGTAAAATAACATGGATAAAGTGTATCTAAGGAACCAGCTGATTTATGATCAGGTGACAGTCCCCCCACCCCCATTGTCACTATCAGCAACAACAACAACAACCCAATAGTCGCCTTCCCATGAAGATGCCTATAAGATAGGCGAAACTCGAGTCGGAGTAGAAAAACACAAATACCTAGTATCCAGTAATAATAGAAACGGTAAGAATAATGTTAATACATAGGATGTCTAATATAAACCTAACAAATAGTCCAGGCGAGTTTCGCAAGGAGCATCAACTTAAACGTGGGAAGTTGGGAAATTTGTTTTCGTAGAGGATTCTTAAACCGACAGACGACAGATCTGTTCAAAGGCAACTTCTCAGCCAGAAGGTGAACAGGAGGCTGGAGAAGTCAGCCAGGTGTAAAGCTGTGTCCACACATAGTCGGCGGCCGTCGATCGATGTCGACTGAAATCGATTATCATATTTTCAAATTATTTATCACTTGATATCGGTTGGTGAAAATGGGCCGCAGGCGAAATTTTTCTCGTGTACCTTGTACCTACGTTAGAAAAATCTGGCCTCGGCTGTTCCAGTCCTACTGTTAATGGTGATATTGACTACTTGACCTATTGTATTTTGTTGTTTATTGTGATCTAAAGTGCTTTATTCTGCAATCCTTTCTTTCTATTCTGCCATCACCATTCGGCTACAACTGAAGCCGCAACAACAACATATTGACTACTTGACGTCTCTTAAATGCAGTAATAATCCTGTGGCAGACATCTGGTATTGGTAGATATCTGTATTGATCCACTGGTACTGACATCTCCTATAGTACTATGTAATCCTACAGCAGACGTAACTCAACATGGTATATGCGGAACAATTACTAGGAGCCACAGCCAATACTGACAAGGTCATATGGGGAGTAGTCCAAGTATTTAATTTTACACCCCTTTCGGTCAGTGCTGAGTCAAACGGTTCCTATAGTGAGAGAATATTCCTAGGAGTGGTATGTGAAATGATGGTTGGTTACGTCCTTTTTTTGCCACTCTACAGGCAATTATGGCCGTTGCAATTACGTAGACAGGATTAAGGTACAGGGAGACCCTAAATACAGGCCATCAGCCTATATCCAGAATCTCTCTGTACCTGTCCCTAAATGGTATACTTATGGCATGTATGTACGGTACGGAAGCAAGGCCCACGGTGTGTAAAGCATAACATAACTTTGAGTTCCACGAACTTCAAGGAACTTGAAAAAAGACATGGTTAGTGATAATTTAAGGAAAATATAGAATGAGGAGAAAAAGGAGTTTTTGGTTTGATGAGAAACTTGGGTAAGTTGCTGGTGTTGATAAGAAAATACCAAAGAAATCATCAAGCAGATCAAGCGCACAAAAAATCCTGATATTTTTTTCAACTATTATTTTTCAAGAGGTTTGATAGAGGAAACTGTAACTGCTAAGGTCTTATTCGTCCCAAATCCTGATAAACATACTCGTTAACATTCAACAGCACACAAAAAAGCAATCTGCGTCTCAGACCGAGTGAAAGGACGCATTAAAATACCATGTACTCCAATACAGCGTGAGTCAGACGGGCAGACAAGTTGAAAACATAATGATAATTATTACAAGATGAGGAACATAACAAATGTTCATTATGATTTACAAACACACACATGAATTCCCCCCCTCCTCGTACAAGGCAGACAAGTTGAAAACATAATGATAACTATTACAAGATGAGGAACATAACAAATGTTCATTATGATTTACAAACACACACATGAATTCCCCCCCTCCTCGTACAG
>NW_007385482.1:0-2019 GCF_000475195.1 Diaphorina citri
GTGGAAATTTTCAGCATCAGGTTTTCGGGATTCGTCTTATTTGTAAAATATTTCTGTCCTCTCAATCCTCTAATTCTATTATTCTAATAGAATAGAATACGTTATGAGGATGTAGTGGTACCCCTTACCCCTTGCTAGATTGGTGTACCTTCATATCCCCAAGTAGTCCAAGTACAGATGTGAAGTTAGCACAGTAAACAACAGTTATTTCATCAAGATTAGGTAGTTGCTTGGATTTTGTACCCTCCAAAAGTCAACACTTCGGTGGTGTAGTGGTCAAGGCGCTCGCCTTGTAAACAGGAGGGCGTGGGTTCAATCCCCGCCGAGGTATGGAATTTTATCCTCAATATAATTTGAGAATTTGACCACAATAATAGTAGTAGCCTACTGCTGGAGTAAAGGGACTTTACAGTCCTATGCGAGCAGTATAAATAAGCACTATTATTATTATTACAACTTTCTCTTCCTCCTACTTTTTCTCCTCCTCCTTCTCTTTCCAGCCTAGTTCGCTTGGTAACACTTTTAAATTTAAAAATAATTGTGTCTTCCTTAATTTCATGTAGGGGTTTTCCTCCTTATGTTGTAATAGCCTCTAGGAGTCTAGGACATAGGTAGATACATTTAGGTACCTATCTACTATCTATATCTCTGGTAAATGTAAGAAATTTTTCTAAATTTCTTACTTTTACCGGTTATTCTTTAAAATCACCAATGCTCAGTGGTAAATGTAGAAAATAAAGATTTCTAATTCTCTTTTGAAGTTAATATTACCATAGCCAAACCCCTCTTTTAAATTGCAAAATAATTACTATGGCAATGTACCTTATAAATGCCGCTCTTGTCTAATTACTAATTTCAACTTTCATGACATCAAACTTTTTCAATAGATTGTGTTCTAGAGGTGTTTTACCAACTATTTTACACTTGCTTTCATTCACTTTCTGTATCAAACTTTGGTACTTATCTTTAGTAAGAAAAACTGCGTTTTGTTTTTTCTTGGCCATCACTTCAAGCACTTTTGAATTAAAACGCTCCTCCATTGCGATGGCCCACTGAAGAGTTCTACTATTCGAAATTAACGAAAAAAATCAAGAGAATAAAATTAATTCACTTCAGTAAGTAAAAAAAAAACACACTTTCATTAAACCTGAAGATTCAAAACACCTGATGATTGTTGAAACTAGTACCACGAGATAAACAAAGATACTGCGCATGAGTATCAATCGTTCCTGATTGGATTTCCTACATTTACCAAGGCCCTCTGGTAATTGTGAAAAATAACCGGTAAATGTGAGAAATAATGAGTTTTATAGAATTATTTCTTACATTTACCAATGACAGTGGTAATTGTGAAAAATAACCGGTAATTTTTCACAATTACCAGATTTTCTACATTTACCGTAACATATCTACTATTGCTACGTGGTAGCAACTTGAGTGTCCCTCTGGCTACTGCATAACTTCAATTCTTTCGAATTTCATTTCAATCTTCAGAAAACATCGTTACTGAAGAGATTAGATTCATAATGTGTAGACGAAACATAGGTACTCACAATATAAAAATAATACAAGAATAATAATAATATATTTTTTAATGTATAATTATATCACTGTAAAAAATACATTCCTTATTCAAAATTCATGATCTTATGTTGCGCTCAGAGTCTGTTTCAAAAGTACGATTAGCACTAATGACTTGGTATCTATGTTACAATGTTACGTTTGTAACTTCCGAGTCCAAAGCTCCTATCAACTTTTATAATTTTTGATAATACCTATACCTAATGCTCCCTTAAGTGCTTTTTTCATGACTAATCAGAATAATAAACGAATAAGTGTATTTAATTTGAGAAGATTTTCCTGTACTTATGCCCTACTAAGTTATGAAATCTACGCCCGGGTAGGTTTATCCAAGTAGAGTTAGGTTCTTATAGCATTGGTATTTTGAATATGACCTAATACGAAAGATGAAAATCGGACTTTCCTCTTCACATGTAAATTATGAATAAAAATAATATG
>NW_007385483.1:0-3104 GCF_000475195.1 Diaphorina citri
CGGTCCATGGTGGCCGGGGTGGTGCATGCCCCCCGCTACATAGCCATGGTGAACACTCACGTTAGCCGTCATGTTGTTAACGTAGCTAAGAGAAGAATAGAATGGAAATTGAGTACTTTGCTTACATAGAAAGGAAAATTAGCTATTCAAAGAGGTTGTCCTATGTCGCATGAGGATCGGTCACACTTGAGCCACCCACAGCTTTCTCTATAAAAGAACTCCTCCGCCATCTTGCCTTTGTGGCGATCCTCTTACCGTTCTTACACATCCTGTCCTGTCATCTGCATACCAACATCCGCGCCTCCCTACCTACCCCTCCGGCACTGACTGACAGTCCGAAGGGCATTGACTCCATAATCAACTAACTGAAAGCTATTAAGCTGTACCACTTAATTAATCCACCCGAGTCGGCGTGAACGACCTACTTAACAAGTAGAGTTAACCGGAAAAAAAAGATAGCTATTAAGCTGTGTGCACACATAGTCAACCGGCCATTGATCGTTATAGATTGATGAGGTGAATCTATGTTGTCAAGGCAGTGTGGAAAGTTCAATTGACGTCAATCTGTCGACTATGTGTGGACACAACATTTGTCGGCTTGGAAATTTTTGACCTAAAATGAAAATTTGGACAGATTCCAATACTTTTTGTGTTGAGAAAAATCCAAGTCAGAGTGTATGTCATGTCAACAGCAAATAATGAGATTTATAAAAAAAAAAAAGTCAAATTACACAAATAACTACGTACACATTGGAACCTTAACCTTGAGGGAAAATGCTGATCGAATACTTACACATTGGAGAAGGGCGGTGGATAGACGGGGGGTACTGAGGCCACACTGGCCGGAGGCGGGGCCTGGGCTGCGGGTGCACCCGGGTACACATGGGCTCCTCCCTCGTCCTCTTCCACCTCCAGACCTTCCTCCTCCTCGTCCACTGTTTGGAATATTAAATCTAGGACATGGGGGAGGTAAAATTCTATTCCTTCTTCTACACAGTTTGCAGATAAAAATGCAGTTTCTTTGTGTTTTTATATCACAACTTTGGTGCTCACTGCAGCATTGTAGGATTTTCCCAATATCTCAATAATCCTAAAATCCAATGTTTTACCTACCATGCTGGCACCGGTTGCTATGCGCATTTATATTATATGTCATAGCTACTCATTTTCCTCACGAGGCTGAGTGGGCCCCGCAACAGCCAGTCACGGAATCAATCATTTGGCATGATACAATTTCTTGGCCCCGCCGGGAATCGAACCCGGGTCTCCCGCGTGCAAGGCGAGTGCAGTGACCACTACGCCATGGGAGCTGACGCCATTCCCCCGGGAATCGAACCCGGGTCTCCCGCGTGCAAGGCGAGCGCAGTGACCACTACGCCATGGGAGCTGAAGATTGGATTTCCTCACGAGGCTGAGTGGGCCCCGCAACAGCCAGTCACGGGATCAATCATTTGCATGATACAAATTTCTTGACCCTGCCGGGATTCGAACCCGGGTCTCCCGCGTGCAAGGCGAGCGCAGTGACCACTACGCCATGGGAGCTGACTGAAACGAGACCAGGAATCGAACCCGGGTCTCCCGCATGCAAGGCGAGTGCAGTGACCACTACACCATGGGAGCTGACTAGTTTGCAGATAAGTGTTGTTGTTTCTTCTAAAATATTCTAATCTGAAGCAACAATGTGTATTTTGAATATCTAAGATTTCTTTCCACTAGTTTGCAGATAAGTGTTGTTGTTTCTTCTAAAATATTCTAATCTGAAGCAACAATGTGTATTTTGAATATCTAAGATTTCTTTCATCTCACTAATGGTTTAAAAAGGATTACCTAGCATTTTAAACAACAGTGAAGAGAGCTGAACAAGCCTGTTTCATAGAGCTTTGCATTACTCAATGTGTATTTTGAATATCTAAGATTTCTTTCATTTCACTAATGGTTTAAAAAGGATTACCTAGCATTTTAAACAACAGTGAAGAGAGCTGAACAAGCCTGTTTCATAGAGCTTTGCATTACTTTACATATCAACTACATACTTACAACTAATCATGCAATATTTTCCCTTGTTGCTCATTGCTACATTATGGAATTGACACATAAAAGAAGCTAAATGTTTCATTAAAAGTCTAGAAATGATAATAATCTAATATGATCAAATGAAACAGTAGCCTTAGAGCCCATTCCCACCTATCATTCAGAAATCATATTGATAGAAAAAAAGTGTTTTGCAGAAGGAACATGTAGTGGGAACACTCTCATTTAAATGACATTGCCTGCAAGACATTTGGGGAAAAAATGGGTGAAACTCATTACAAGTGAGAATAGGCTCTTAGCCACCTTAGAAATAAAAATTATACATCACGTTGCTTCCTTACCATATTGCTGCTGTGACATCCAGTCTAACGGAGGTGGTGGGGGTTCCACGAGATGCAACACGGGCATACTTCCACACCGTGTTTTGCAGAAGGAACATGTAGTGGGAACACTCTCATTTAAATGACATTGCCTGCAAGACATTTGGGGAAAAAATGGGTGAAACTCATTACAAGTGAGAATAGGCTCTTAGCCACCTTAGAAATAAAAATAATACATCATGTTGCTTCCTTACCATATTGCTGCTGTGACATCCAGTCTAATGGAGGTGGTGGGGGTTCCACGAGATGCAACACGGGCATACTTCCACACCATGGTAACTCTGGATATCGTGCATTGGGATTGGGTGCATACAGGACCGATTGCAACTGGTGCTTGTCCGATTCATTGATGTTGGACAAATCAAGAAATTCCAAGTCCTGTAACAGAGGGTAACATTGAAATGAAAAGTGGGGACATCAAATTTAAATTGAAACTCTATCCTAAAGGAGGGTTGGCAAAATAAAAACTTGATGTGTAAATTAATTTGTATCATTTCAAACTGAAAAACTCATTAAAAAAAAAAAAAAAAACTTTTTTCGAAGCTAAGAAAATGTTGAAAATGATGTAATGTTTGTGCCTCCTAATTTACTCAAGGGTAAGTACCCACTCATTATTACAATAGAGAACGAAGATTTTTTCCAAGTCACTAAATAAATTATCTTTTCATATTCATTTTCTTTCACACAGTCCAA
>NW_007385484.1:0-3102 GCF_000475195.1 Diaphorina citri
CCTTCTCTCTTCGATTTCGGGACGATAAGACCATAGCAGTTACAGTTCCCTCTGTCAAACCTCTTTTTTAAAAAAAGTAAATCGGTAATAGAAGAGAGAGAGTGAAATAAATAAAGAAAGAGATGGAGAGAAATTATGAAAGAAAGAGTAGAGCGAGAGAGAGAGAGAGAGAGAGAGAGAGAGAGAGAGAAAGAAAGAGAGATAGAGAGAGAGAAATGATGAAAGAAAGAATAGAGAGAGAAAGAATAGAGAGAGAGAGAAAGAGAGAGAGAGAGAAAGAGAAATAGAGAGAGAGAAATGATGAAAGAAAGAATAGAGCGAGAGAGAGAGAGAGAGAGAGAGAGAGATAGAGAGAGAAGAAAATTAAAGGAAAGGAATGAAAAAGGAAGAGAGGGGCTTCATCATCAGGTAGGTAAAAAAAGCAAACAAAAAATAAAATAATAATAAAGTAAATAAAAATAAAAGTTTGGTAATACAGATAGAATATAAACAAAAATAAATAAATACAAACAAAGGTGGGAAAGGGCGAATGCGAGAGAGAGACAGATAGGGGGGGAGAGAGAGAGAGAGGAAATTAGAGGATGGCATAAAGGAGGTTTGGAGGGAGGAATATTCTTCTCTCTCTCTCTCACTTTCTCTCTCTCTCCCCTCCTATCTCTCTCTTTCTCTCTCTCCCCTTATCTTTCTCTCTCTCCCCTCCTATCTCTCTCTCTCACTTTCTCTCTCTCTCTCTTACTCCCTCCTCAGTCCTCTCTCTCCAATTCAGGTTTCCCCTTCTCTTTCTCTCCGCCTACCTCTCTTAGCATATGACGTAAAAAAAATAAAAAATAAAAAAAAACTGTAGCAGCTCTCTGATATTGTTTTCGGTAATGGAAAACTGCTGTAGCTAAAATACAACAGATGAGAGGGAGTTTCGGAGAGAGAGAGAGAGAGAGAGAGAGAGAGAGAGAGAGAGAGATCTACCCCAGGGAAAAAGGGAAAAAAGTGGGGGAGGGAGGGATATTTTTGAAAAGTCAAGTGCAATCCTGTGTTTCGCTTTAATTCTAATATTTTGTCTTGATTTCTTCCTCTTCTCCTTCGTCTTCTTCTTCTTCTTCCTCCTAATCTTCTTCTTCTTTTTCTTCTTCTTCCTCTTCGTCTCCTTCGTCTTCTTCTTCTTTTTCTTCTCCTTCGTCTTCGTCGTCTTCTTCTTTTTCTTATTCCTCTTCTTCGTCTTCTTCTTCTCCTTCGTCGTCTTCTTCTTCTTCTTTTTTTTCTTCTTCTTCTTCTTCTTCTTCTTCCTCTTCTACTTCTCCTTCGTCTCCTTCGTCGTATTCTTCTTCTTCTTTTTCTTCTTCTTCGTCTCCCTCGTCGTCTTCTTCTTTTTCGTCTTCTTCTTCTCCTTCGTCTCCTTCGTCGTCTTCTTCTTTTTCGTCTTCTTCTTCTCCTTCGTCGTCTTCTTCTTCTTCCATCATTGGGGACTTTCCTATTTTCCCAGAAAATACAATATGTTTTGGATATCTTTGCCGTTCTCTCTCTCTCTCTCCTCTCTCTCTCTCCCTCCCTCTCTCTCCTCTCTCTTCCTTCCTCTCCATATCTCTCTCTCTTTCCTCTCTTTCTTCTTTCCCCATAAAAATTATGTCGATCAAAAGTATATCCTTGGGCCCTGTTTCCAGAAGGTACGGTTCGGTCGCTTTTCCAGACCAAAGTGAAGCTATGTAGGGCTAATCAGGGAAAAAGCTTACGGTTCGGTCGCTTTTCCAGACCAAAGTGAAGCTATGTAGGGCTAATCAGGGAAAAAGCTCAGAAAAAAAAACCAGTGCTTTTTGCGACTTTACCTTTAGCCACAGGTGGCTCAAATTTGACATCAGCTAAAGCCGTTCTGAGAACAAAACCTATCTGTTTAGCATAAAGCTCTCCCCGGGCGGGAATCGAACCCACGATCTACCGCTTATTAAAGTACAAGGAGCAAATAAAGTTTCGCGGCCGTGTTGCTTAGATTTTTCGAAATTAAAAATTCTTCTGATATAAATGTGGTATTTCAGAACGCCTAAAAAAAACTCTCTCCCTTTAAACATACAAAAGCTAGAACTATTGGAGAGAGAGAGAGAGAGAGAGAGAGAGAGAGAGAGATCAAATTTGTATTCATGAGTTAGTGTAATAAATAAGGATTACGGTATTATACGTGTGGCGGCTCTTGTCCCTAACAGAATTTGCAAAAAATATAATGAAATTATGTTCAAGAAAGTGTAAAACTGTAAGAGGAAGTGAATAGAAGGAATGAAAAGAGAAGACAAGAGACGGAGAGAGAAAGATAGAGAACATAAGAGAAGCAGAGAGGAGAGAAGAAGCCAAAAGGGGAGAAGAAGAAGAAGAAGAAGAAAGAGAATATTATAAAATCAAGATCCATTCACAGTTCACATTTTATATTCACACACTGATCGCTCTATCTCCTGAACCACAACACCTAGAAAGCTGAAATTTGGTAGGAATATTCCTTTTGTGGTCTAGGTGATGTTATGCCTACCTACCTATTTCGCCTAGTGATCCATTTCAATGTTAAGGTCATAATGAGATAAGTATATAATATGTAGGTTGGTAGGTAGGTATCATTCTAAAACATATCGCATAAAGATCGTACTTTTATATCTACGACTGCGAGTAGGTAGGTAATCCGCTATTCCTCGTTCTAAAGCCCGTTTCACAGTGGAGTAAGGTTACCAGCGCAGCGTCAGGTAGAGTAGACCTTGGCTGTTACTCTAACTTCTCGGTGCCTTTTTTTTTTAAATTAATCAGGGTGTTTATTTTGTAAAATGTACTCCCCATAATGTATCAAATATATAAGACCTTGGTTAGACTGCGGGGGAAAAGGGACTTTTCAGTCCTATCCCAGCAGGATAAACAAGGTATATTCTATTCGCTAGACCGCGGGGGAAAAGGGACTTTTCAGTCCTATCCCAGCAGGATAAACAAGGTATATTCTATTCGCTAGTGAACTTATCAATGCTAGGTACCAGCTTGAAACTTAACTAGGCTGGCAACTCTGGAAAAGCCCATTTTTTTTGTCGGTCCCTTGGACTCCCACCTAGACAGGTTCCACTGAAGGTACCCACTACCTACAGC
>NW_007385485.1:0-491 GCF_000475195.1 Diaphorina citri
TGGCCGATGAAGTATACCTACTTGAAGTGTAAATCTATAGAGGTTACTCAAGTTTAAATCTATTGGTTTAACTCTTGAATGAAGGAATCTGACTGACTGACTGACTGACTGAAAATTTCAAAATTAATCAATTAGATTTCTTAATCCAAGAATTTATTAAACCAAGTTTAACCTCTGATGGTGGCCTTGGCTATTTGTAAATTGATACACACATGGCCAGGAAGGGTTAAGTTATGAAGATTCATCTAATTCCTAAAGGCCTGAAACACTTGAGACCGTTATACTGTCGTATGATATAAGGTGTACAGTGTACCTACTTGTAGGAAATTACCTACATTTGTATGACTTGTACATCTTGAGAGAGAGAGAGAGAGAGAGAGAGAGAGAGAGAGAGAGAGAGAGAGAGAGAGAGAGAGAGTGTTTTCAACAAGTTTGTGTAGTTTGGCCGGGTTGTGGGAGTGAGTTGTGGGGTAGGTCAGGCTACATATGTA
>NW_007385485.1:1641-3102 GCF_000475195.1 Diaphorina citri
TCCGAGAACAAACCTAATCCCTTCAGGATGAAATCCGCCACGCCGCCCCGGGCGGCGGGAATCGAACCCGCGGCCTAGCGCTTACAAGGCAGGCGTGCTACCTTCCAAGGTAACTTGGGCTGGCTTACCTTGGTTCGTCCGTTGATAACAAAGTCTCCCATTCGACCATTATTGACCATCCTGTTGGCTCGCATGATAATCGCGTCCACTTCGGATATAAGTCTCCCGATATTTGAACAATACGTTTCCCGTCCATCTATCCAAGTGATTTGATCGCCGCGAATTGTCTTCAGGTCTTGCTTGTTGGTAGATTTGTTGCTGACTAGTTGTCCGTCCTTGAACACGCCGCTATGGTACATGCCCAGCACTTCGTGTAACACAGCCATACCTGAGGAGAGATGGTGAGGAAGAAACATTTCAGAGCCATTGCGGTTGCATTGGAAGTGTAGTCGTGCAACTTTTATCCATTTTTTTTGTTTTTTTTTTTTTTTTTTTTTTTTTTTTTTTTTTTTTTTTTTTTTAAGAGGTTTGACAGAGGGAACTTTAACTGCTATGGTCTTATCGTCCCGAAATCGAGGAGAGAAGGAAGACAGGATAGGAGAAAGCCAGCCGTTCCGAGAACGAACATTATCCCATCAGGATAAAATCCGCCCCGGGCGGGAATCGAACCCGCGGCCTAGCGCTTACAAGGCAGACGCACTACCAACTAAGCTAACTAGGCTGGCTGCACGAGACTTTCTTGGTAACTTAATTAGACCTCGTAGTCTCAAGAGGAAAAAGCAGATTTCACACAAGGGCACTTAGAAACGTGACTTTAACGAACTTTCCGTGATCTCCTTTCTTAACCCTTGAAGATGTCAAAACAAGTAGGTATGCTCGTAGTAGTTGTGAATTATATTGAGCGATTGAGCGCCATGTAATACATTTAAACCTCAACTACCTAGGCCTTTTTTTGTGGCCGATGAAGTATAACCTACTTGAAGTGTAAATCTATAGAGGTTACTCAAGTTTAAATCTATTGGTTTAACTCTTGAATGAAGGAACCTATGCTCGTAGTTGTGAATTATATGAGCGATTGAGCGCCATGTAATACATTTAAACCTCAACTACCTAGGCCTTTTTTTATGGCCGATGAAGTATACCTACTTGAAGTGTAAATCTATAGAGGTTACTCAAGTTTAAATCTATTGGTTTAACTCTTGAATGAAGGAATCTGACTGACTGAAAATTTCAAAATTCATCAATTACCTACCTAGATTCCTTAATCCAAGAATTTATTAAACCAAGTTTAACCTCTGATGGTGGCCTTGGCTATTAGTAAATTGATACACACATGACCAGGAAGGGTTAAGTTATGAAGATGTAGGTACATAATTATTCATATAATTCCTAAAGGCCTGAAACACTTGAGACCGTTATACTGTCGTATGATATAAGGTGTACAGTGTACCTACTTGTAGG
>NW_007385486.1:0-2259 GCF_000475195.1 Diaphorina citri
CAGTACTGCAAAAGAGCCTCTTTACAATTTTGTGGTTAAAACAGCAAGGGTAGATATTTGAACAATCGTTGAAAAATTGACCAGTATGAATTTGACCAGTATGAACACTGAACATGCTACTGTAGAGTGTAGACCTACCTATCAGGAGCTCATAAAAACCCCTACTTAGGTATAAGGAAAATTCCATCAGAGATAAAATTGAACCTAACATCTGAGGAGTAGGTACCTACCTACCTACCTACAGTACTTACCTACGATGTTATTGTAGTGGAGATGCTAAATTTCCCATTCATCAATTTGTGTGAACGCCTGGAAACTATTGCTTATGCAATGTGCTCAACATTTTTCAAATGTTTTCACAGACCAGGAGAGTGACGTTATTTTGGACACATTGGCTTAAGGGCCATACATAACAACATATTGACTTAGGGGTCGATGAAATGAAAATTCAACCTGGTAAAAGCCGTTAAGGGACTTTTAATTAATTTTATGTATGCATCTACTCTACATCGACCTGAAATTAGACTCACATGAACGAGTAAGTACTTTGATGTGCAAAATAGGTACTTCATCAGTAGATCAGTACATCATACATGAAGTTGTATCTGATTCGCTCTTCATAAATTAGCCAATCCCGCAATATTTGTGTCCTCGTTTGAAGGTAGAACGTCTGCCTTGTAACCGTTACATAGCGGGTTCGATTCCCAACCGGGAGGGACTTTGTCCGAATCTGATTAAAATAAATCGTTATTAAAACTTCTGGCTTTTGCTTACCCTTTCTAGGTATTAAGCTAATTCTCTGTTCGATTTCGGGACAAGATAAGACCTCCTTTGTTACTGGTGCCTCTACCAAACTTCTTCGTAGTCATCGTCTTCTTCTTCTTCTTCTTCTTCTTCTTCTTCTTCTTCTTCTTCTTCTTCTTCTTCTTCTTCTTCTTCCTCTTCTTCTTCTCCTTCTCCTCCTCCTCCCCTCCCTTCTTCTTCTTCATGAAAAAGTTAATTTTTTCCAGCCAGGGAAGCATTGTTTTCGGGTACAGCCAGGGAAGCGGATACATGTGGATCTTGATAAATTGATTAGTTCCTAATTTGATTATTTATTCCTCCTTGTTTCTGTTACAGCTAGACCTGCTGAAGGAGAGGGAGGAGGGCGACACAACCAACTACCAGGTGAACGGAGAATTCGACCTCCTCAGTTACAGTTCCGTCAAAAATGTCGTCAACTACTCGTGTTGTGTGGAGCCCTATCCCGACATCACCTACTATATCTCCTTGCGACGCCGCCCTATGTTTTACGTGTTCAACCTGATACTACCCTGTATACTCATCAATTGTATAGGTGAGTTGATTCACCTTGTATATCAGGGTGACCAAAGTTGTCACGAGAAGATTGGTATGAAATGTCCAAGTACCAAAGCAATCGACTGATGAAAGTAGGTAGACAGGTAAATTTCGATTAAATTTGTTTCTTACCAATCAATGTTTAGAAGTGAAACAGCGAAAGGTGAGACAAACATTACTAGAAACATATTTCAGGATATTTAGGTGAATGGAAGACTCATCATCTCATCAATATTGATGGGTAGAATGTGAAGAAGAGAAAAAAATATCTTGTTAGTTGTTTGTTTGTTTGATTGCTTTTTTTTAAATTTCAATATTGAAACCCACATTTTTAGAATTTTGAAAAAAATCTTTCATTCCAAAACAAACCATCAGCATCGTTCTAAAAATAGCATCAGCGTTACAAAACACTGACAAAAGTTCAAAAAGTGTTTCTGTAACTTTCGTTGGAAGACAGTGATCGTTTGTGGTGGGGATGCGGTTTTCTGTTACAAATATCCCAGACTTCGGGTTCGAACATTGAAATTCGAAATGTTGGATTGTGTGGTGAAGATGAAAAAGAAACTGTAGTGGGCGTATGAACGTCAAGTAAAAGGACCAGTGGCGACTTGTCACTTTCAGATGAGATGAAAAAAACATATTTTGAAACTTAAATTTACTAAGTTAGGTATCTATGGTTTAAAAACATCTTTTGCCAATGTGGGTTACCCCTGACCATCCGCCACTTGCTAGAATGTAGCTCTTACATTAATCCATCCCGTCCAGATTCCTTCACTGGATGATGACCACTGACCACGATTCCGTTGAGAACCTATTAGGATTCTTACGTTACACAAATGTTTACAACCTAATCTAATATAGAAGTCAGTGCGAATGACCTTGTAGTTAAAGCGCTTTACTACCAAAAAAAAAAGATCGGAA
>NW_007385486.1:2611-3102 GCF_000475195.1 Diaphorina citri
TGTTTTGTTTTTTTTTTTTTTTTTTCAATTTCCAAAATTCAAACCTACATTTTTAAAACTTTGAAAAAATCTTTCATTCCAAAACAAACCATCGGCATCGTTCTAAAAATAGCATCAGCGTTACAAAACACTGACAAAAGTTCAAAAGGCGTTTCTAAAACTTTCGTTGGAAGACAAGTGATCGTTTGTGGTGGAAATGCGGTTTTCTGTTACAAATATCCCAGACTGCGGGTTCGAACATTGAAATTCGAAATGTTGGATTGTGTGGTGAAGATGGAAAAGAAACTGTAGTGGGATACACCCACGTCAAGTGAAAGGACCAGTGGCGACTTGTCACATTCAGATGAGATGAAAAACACATATTTTGAAACTTAAATCTACTAAGTTAGGTATTTATGGTTTAAAAACATCTTTTGCCAATGTGGGTTACCCCTGACCATCCGCCACTTGCTAGAATGTCGCTCTTACATTAATCCATCCCGTCCAGCCTT
>NW_007385487.1:0-2965 GCF_000475195.1 Diaphorina citri
TTTTGAAATACAAATGGCCTTATTATTCCAGTTCATCCGTTTATGTTCGAGTTTTAACCTTTTCTCTCTCTCTCCCTCCCTCAATTTTGTGTTTTTTGCCTGCTTTGCCCATATTTTCCTTGGTTTATTGACCTCGTAGAGTTTCTAATGTGAACTTTCCCTTCTTATCTTGTCTACAATAAGTGGGGAGGAAGTTGTAATACCTCGGTTATACTGCTGTCCTGAGTACTGACTGAAAAAAAGTCCTATTGCTCTGGTAAATGCTCATGATGCCCTTTTGCATAAATCGTAGTGATCTTCCGAGGAATAATGCTGCATGGTTTGGTATACAATATCCGTAAAAGCGGAAATTTTTCAGGGCGTCCAAGGGGTTTCAAGTTTTCAAACCCCTAATCCGTACATCGTGAGATAGTTGCCTTGCCTCACAGAGTCAGAAAGTAAAGTACCAGGTATTCCTGTTAAGTTTTACTGTAGTAAAGTACCAGGTATTCCTGTTAGTTTTACTGTAGTAAAGTACCAGGTATTCCAGTAAGTTTTACTGTTTATTTTTATCACCGATAATTAAATGGTAAGATAACATCTTGAGGCAGTTTTCTTTACGTCGCGTCGCAGGAGCGTAATTCAGTTCCATGGTTTGTGAAAGAGGTTGGCGGGTAGTTAATGCAATTAGTATTGTCATTCTCTTAATGTAGATGTCATCCACACACAAGACAAACTTCTGCTTTTTAACCATTTCTTTCTGGTTTGTTTATTTTTTATTGTAGATTTTCTTTCTCACAGCTAATTTAATAAACTCCGCTGCCGTTTTCACTCTCTTCAGGCTTGAGCTTTCAGCTTTTTCCACAATGTCCGGTGTTTACTGTGGCTTAATGTGTCAGGTCGAATTTTCTAGCTGCAAATAGGACAAAAGTTTACAACTGTGCTGGGGTGTGGGGATATTTAACTGGTTTAGTTTGTGTAATTATCATAACACCTGTTGTTGCAGATATCCCTGCACGGTTTCTATGATTTTCGTTTGTCATACCCGCGATAATTTTTGGACAAGTGGTAAGGGGACAGCCCCCCCCACCCTTTGGAAATGTAATTTTCGAAGGGTACAATGTAATTACCGAAGGGACGCAATGTGATTATTTTTTTCCCTCTTCTGAAGAATGGGATTGTTGTAGGATGTAGCTTGTAAAAGCCACCTGAAAAAAAAATTCAAAAAGTTCCTTATGGGCGTCCCAAAGGCCCGAATTAGTCTCAAAATTTAATGGTTGCGAATTTGCATGTACTCTAGGTTTCCCCTATTTTTTGGCCGAAAATTTTTCCTTCAGTAACTTCACTTTTCCGCCACTGTTCATTTGAAATCCCAACGCTCCTGTCCTTAATGATTTCGATAGCATTAGTAACTTCTGTGTTAATACTCACGATGTCGTTTGTCTTTTGTTAATACGAGGTGATGATGGGTGTAGGGAAATATCTTCATGCAAATCATTGTCATGTGAAAATACTCGACGTTCCCAATATAAAAATCTCCCTGGGGCATAGCCAACCATCCATGACTGATATTTTACAAAAATTGAAGAAATTCTCCTATAACTTCGAGACTTTCGTCCCATCAGGAATAAACTTTATGACTTGAGACATGTCGAGGAATTGGGTAACCTTCATGTTTTTTCCATTCTTTATACATTTATTCTGAATCTTCTGATGCTGTCTTCCACGTGTTCACTGAACACAGTGAGTCTGCGTCACACCTCTAGGTCTACAATCTCGCGTTTGGCTGCGTTTGGCAAATTTTGAGTGAGAATGAATTGCTCAAGCATGTGCCATGGTCTCTTGGTCAGAGGTCTCCTAGCATGGTCTCTTGGTCAGAGGTCTCCTAGCATGGTCTCTTGGTCAGAGGTCTCCTAGCATGGTCTCTTGGTCAGAGGTCTCCTAGCATGGTCTCTTGGTCAGAGGTTGATACACAAAAAGCCCACGTTGAGGTTTAGGTGTAAGGGGCAAACAGCGCTGAAGGCTGGGTTGAGCTACGAATGGTCAGAGGTTAATGTTAGGAACGGCTACCATACGTCTTCGTTCTGGATGACAGCACACGACCTACCGCGCAGGAAATGGCGAGAGATACACCTGATTGCGTCTGACGTATTGATATGTTTTCGAATCGCGAAGAATCTTGGAAATTGACGAAATATGTAGTCTGAACAAAAATACGAGCATGTCGGTAGTCCGAAAAGAAGGCACATGCTTGAGCAATTTGAGCACTCGTACAAAATTGATAGGCGAATGAATAGATTCATCGAAGCTTAACCCATCCTTTAGGGCTGTTTGCCCCAACATCTAAACCTCAGGGTGGGCTTTTTGTGACACAATTAAGGTGAATGAGTAAGAGAGAAGAGACATAACAGAGGTCACAGAACTTGTCCCAGATGATGAGCGAATTTTTTTTTTCTGATGAGTTTGTCGAAACCAATGTAGACTTCCAAGCTGAAATGTCAATTCAAAGACGTGAAATAATGAGATTCAACTTCTGATGAGTTTGTCGAAACCAATGTAGACTTCCAAGCTGAAATGTCAATTCAAAGACGTGAAATAATGAGATTCAACTCCATATCAAAAACAAAAGATATCTATTATTCTTACTAAACATCCAGGGATTTTCAATTATGCAGGATTAAAAATTCCTTAGCTCCCCCATGATCCCTGGAACTTGCGCGACAAGATAGCTCCAGGACCTGAATAATTTTGCTGACGAAAGAAAATCTGCATTCCAAATATCCAGATGCAACGACAATATTCCCGTTTACTAGCAAGATTTTTATTGTTTGCAACCTCCCTGGGATTATGTAAAACACTTTAAATTAGTCATCGACCAGTATCCAATTTAAATGTGATTTCCAAGATGTTTGAAGGGGTAATCTACAATCATATTTCAACTTTTGTTTTCAATCTGATTTCCCCTCAACAACATGGATTTGTCACC
>NW_007385488.1:0-2527 GCF_000475195.1 Diaphorina citri
CTGAACGGATGAGGTTAGTTCTCGGAACGGCTGGCTTTCTCCTATCCTGTCTTCTCTCTTCGCTTTCGGGACAATAAGACCATAGCAGTTACAGTTCCCTCTATCAAACCTCTTGAGAAGAAGAGGATCACCAGAAACACGCTGTAGTTTGAAGCCAAATTTCTTAAAAATTAAAAAGGACATCAACTCAACCTCATTGGAATTAGTGCCGGCCCCACGGGGGGGGACTCTGGATTATGTAAATATTCAAGGTCGCGAAATATTGAACTTGATTACTAAAGGGATATAAAACTAACATTAAATTTGAACATGGACACAAGTAGATTCGTCTGGCAGGGGAAGAACGCCAGTTGGGTCCCATGACTTTTTTTCTTAAGGTAGTCGAATACCAGTTGGGTCCTGGGGTTTTGAGGGTCCAACTACCAATGGGGTCCCGGCGTCCCAGGCTTACTACCAGTTGGGTCTCAGTTTTTGAACTTTAAATGAGGCAAATCATTAGGCCGGTCACTCACGAGTAGTAAATTTTAGTGTAACATCTGCCTTTCTGTGGGGGAAACACCAATATGATTTGACAGTCAGGGTGTTGAAGTTGAAAATTCATATCTCCTTGGCGGAATCAGAAAGAGTAGGATAATAAAATACGGCTTATCTCTACAATCTATCACAGGGGTTTCCAACTTCCATGTGTATGCGGGCCACATGCTACATTAGCAGATACTTCGCGGGCCACATACACAGGAGAGCAGGCCCGTATTCAGGATTTTCTTGAGGGCATCGGGGTGGATGCTTCATATTTTCGGTGTCCGTTCCATAGTGAAAGAGCGAAAATCAAGCCCGAGGGGCCCACCCAAAAAGCTTCGCGGGCCACATCAAAAATGGTCTGGCGGGTCACATGTGGCCCGCGGTCCGCTGGTTGAAAATCGCTGATCTATCTCATCTCATTCTAGTTTTGTAGGTTGGTACGTACATATTTTGTTCTTGCTCTTATTATTTCATCTTCATACCTACCTAATTCTTAATGACTCATTAGGTATTATCTATTTAACACCATTGCGTGTACAATGGTGGGTCCAGACTTGTGCAATGCAATGAAATTCGTTAGTTTGGACGTGTTTGAGAAAGTTGCAGCAAAGTTTTTTGAACATTGCAGCAAACGTTTGTGGGTATCCGAGAGGTTGGCGGTTTTCTGGCGAATGTCTTTGATGTGCGTTGCACTAGTTTGGACGTGTTTGCAAAGCATCGTGCAATGCAATGCAAATGATGTACCTACTATAGGCCATTACTAGTTGAGTATCGGTACAAAAATTCTCGGATACATGAAAAACGTTCGCATTCGTCAGATTTGATTTTACGTGCAACGTGCAATGCAAATGCTTTGCACGTTGCTTTGCACGTTGCATTGCACAAGTCTGGACCCAGCATAAGAAACTGATACCATTCTATGTTATGAAGGCCCTTTTAGTCTCATCTGGACCGTTTTATTCTAACTATAAGAAATTGGACCTTTTGCACATAATTTCATGGTAAGGTGTACAGACGCATTTTATCCGAACAAAATCTTGTGACTACTAATTTGTAAACTATGAATCTTCATGACTATCAAAAAAAAGAAAATGGTAACATATATACAGTATTCAGTATGTTTCTTCTGCAGAGACATTCGTGGATGATATCTATTTTCACTTCAATGCCGAGTATTAGCATGCATTTTAGTGGTTACTAATTAAGCAAAATAAATCAATCGATTAAAGAGATTTTTTCCATCTAAAAGCTTCGCGGTTAAGGCGCCACCAAGTTATTTATGTTTTGGCAGGTTACTACAAATATCCGCAACTGGTAGCTGTACGATCTCTGTCCTAAAGTGGTCAAGGACTCAATATTCCATCATGGTCTGAACTCATATAATGTCATGGTTCCTGGGAGATAAAGTAGTTTTCCAAATATGTGCAGTACGATTCTTTTACATTAAGTATAATTTTGGTAAAGCTTGAAGAGAATCATGTAATTGGAAGACGTGCCATTTTTTTTTTTTTTTTTTTTTTATGTCATTCCGCAAGAAAAATTTCAAATGATAAGCGCAGATAACAGAATAATACCATAATATAGATATATATAGCATTATAGATATATAAAATGAATTCTTTCATAATATATATTATTATATATTATATAATATATATATATAATATAATATATAATAATTTTTTTTTTTTTTTTTTTACAAAATCAATCTTAATGGGACAAGTTTAGGTATTAAAGGCGGAATGAACTTTTATTTGATTAATTATTCATTCTTTTTTATTTTAAAAAACCAACAATTTTTGAAAGAACTATATTAAATAGGTATATAACAAGCTGAGACATGCTAATACAAGAATTAGTCCTATTATAAGTTGATTTTTTTATTAACCAACCAAGAGTAGCCTCCCATGGCGTAAGTGGTCACCTCGCCTGAGGCACCAAGTTCTGACATAAGAACACAAACGAACACTGCATTAATACATCTTACTTTTACAATACCAACCAA
>NW_007385488.1:2729-3101 GCF_000475195.1 Diaphorina citri
TTTTTACTTTCCTTATCCTATAGGAAGGAAAGTAATGTAATCGGGTCAAATTTTCGTTGGTCAGTTTTTGATGCCAAAACACGTTTTGAGGTCCCTAGAGCCTAAATCCAAAGTTTCAGCCATTGGTCCGTGTGTATTTTTAGTGCCAAAACACGTTTTGAGGTCCCTAGAGCCTAAATCCAAAGTTTCAGCCATTGGTCCGTGTGTGTGTCTGTCTGTCTGTGTGTAAACAAAATATCTCGAGAACGGTAAGAGCTAGCGACTTGAAATTTGGTTTGTAGCTGTCAAATGTGGCAAGGATGCGACACGAAACTTTTGGTTAAGATCGGTGCATTGGTTGGCGGCATTTTACCGCTTTTTGGCGGTTTTCGG
>NW_007385489.1:0-3101 GCF_000475195.1 Diaphorina citri
CAATCGCTACCATGTGCTATGTGCATTGCAGACCTTTCTGTCTACCATGGTAAATGCTAAATGGTTTGATGTAGCACTTTTGTGTCGATGTGGTATCTACCAGTGCTTTGCAAACTTTCCCGTCTATCATGGCAAACGGTTTGATGTAGTATTCCTGTGTCACTATAATCTGAAAACGTTACTATAATCTGAAATTTCCAAGTTGCGAAGTCCTCCTGTGGTTTCAACACTTTTACATTGCTTCCTACAAACTTTTCCATGATTATACCACTGAATAAGACACTGACTTTTTATGTGACAGATCACTGGAATTACTAGAAAAATACAACTGCACAGTTAAGGGTGACTGGGCCCATAACCTGTGGCGAATTTGAGAGCTTTCTAGTCAATGAAAAAGAGCTTTTATTCGGGAAATTTAAACTTTGAATGATAGCTTTTTATTTTTCAACTTTCTTCTACGTTTTACAAAAGCACATTAATTTTAGCGGGGCTGTTTTTTCAAAACATTCCAAATCAAAACAAAAACAAAAAGCCCTCAGGAGGTGCTGCCACCACAGTGGTGAAAATTGGTACTAATTATTTTTAAAAGCGGAATTTTGATTTAACCCAACAATATATACAATTGAACAATAATGATTACATTAATTAGGTACCTACAAATATATTTTACAATGATGTACTAAAATTTGGCATAATTATTTACCCCCTAATCATCTTGCATTCATTTCGTTGAAATTGATGACACAAAGTGGTCATCTCGGTGGCTAAAGTTACATAATCATCTTTTTCACTCGGGGACCACATTCATTTGGGATTAAAATATGGCAGCAGGAGTTTCAATTTTAAGGTACTGGGGTCGTGGAGAGAGTTTTGAACTTCAATTCAATTCAATTTATTTTTATTGTACATAATATGACATTAAAAATACATTTCAATGAATACAATTGTACAACGTCATTTAAAGAAAAGAATAAAAAAGGAGAAAAAAAAATAAAATAATACCTAAAATTGTTAAAAAGATAATAAAAAGATAAGATAATAGATAGATAATAGGTACTTAATAACTTTGAATTTTTACGAGGAAAGTTGGGGGCGAGCAATACGGCCATTGCGCCGCAGGTCCTTTGAGTGCACTACCGAGTGTGAGAACGAGATCGGCATTTGGCATTGGTCTTTCTGCAAGAGTCGACCGTCTGTAACCAGGATATAGGCTCTACATTACAGCCTGGACGGAAAATAGGAATGGAATTCAATTCAATTCAATTCAATAAAGCATTTATTTTGTACAAATGTACGTTTGCTTATTTTACATGGAAATTACATATCAATACAGAATTACAAATATAATGAATACAGAGAGCAACAACTGAAATGTGACGAGCGTAAAGGAAGAAGGGGAAGAAGAGGAAGGGGAAGAACAAGAAGAAGAAGAGGAGGAGGAGGAGAAAGAGGAAAAAGAATATGGGGAGGAAGAAAAAGGAAACTGATTGATTACTTGTCCGAAGACGTTTCACCAGCTCTCTGAATAACTCCTCTGATGTGTTCGCCATATTTTGTACCTCGGTTGGTGTAGTTTGATCGGATGTGGATGGTGTCTGCGGTCTTTAGCTCTCCGATTCATATCCCACTTCTGATATGGGAGAGAGTGACTCTCCCTTGATTTCTCCTATTTCTTCCAAATGTGTAGAAAGAAGAGACTGTTCTACATTGTTCATTCTTTGGATCAGTGATTTGTTGTTGGCCTCAAGAGCTGTGACTTTGTTTTTCATTGTACCCATTTCTTTGAGCACTGTGCCCAAAGAGCTGTGACTTTGTTTTTCATTGTACCCATTTAAGCTGGGGCAGGGGCAAGAGTGGGAGCAGTCTGCCTTCTTACTTTCGGTGGGGGAGGGCCTGCATGGTGGGTCCCCCGGCCGTCGTGGTGGTATCTCCGCTTGGGGGCTGATGGGCCAGCTCGTGGTTTAGGCGCAACAGGGATAGAGCATTTGGCCAGGCCTTCTTCCGAGAAGAGAACAGTGCTCAAAGAGCTGTGACTTTGTTTTTCATTGTGTGTACCCATTTCTTTGAGCTCCGTGCCCAAAGAGCTGTCCATCTTCTGCCGAGTTAGCAGCATTTCATTAAACTTGTTACTCATGAACTGTATGGATAGCAGACCGTTGTTTAATGAGGTTGTGGTTATGTACCGGGTTGAGTTGAGACAGGATATTGTTTCTACAGTTTGGCATGTAAAAAGTAAAGTTCAGCTATTTAAGCCCTTTGTCACAGATGAGCTCATGTGAGACAATTTCACCAAGGGACAAATTACAAATCATTTCAAAACATTCAGAAATGAAATTGATTGAATAGAAAGTAGATGAATAGAAGAAGAAAGTACAATTAGAAAGTAAAGTTCAGCTATTTAAGCCCTTTGTCACAGATGAGCTCATGTGAGACAATTTCACAAAGGGACAAATTACAAATCATTTCAAAACATTCAGAAATGAAATTGATTGAATAGAAAGTAGATGAATAGAAGAAGAAAGTACAATTACTCAACACTCACATAGCATCAAACCTCCTGGACACAACAATCTTGGTCAAATTGTTCAGCTTGACATTTTTGTCAATGATTTTGACAGCTACCTCTGACATATCATTGGCCATGACTGTGTTGACTCCCGCAACCTCTAAGCCGTATCTCATAGACCTGAAACACAGATTAAATGTTACTCTCTAGCTGAATCAACCTCAGTGGTGCAGTGGTAATTATTTCAAAACATTCAGAAATGAAATTGATTGAATAGAAAGTAGATGAATAGAAGAAGAAAGTACAATTAGATAAACAGAAAGAAAGAATTTTGTTGAGTTGGAGGTATGTGTCAAGTACTATATCATACATATTTTTGGACATGGTCTTCACTTGACTGGAAGACCATGTCCAGAAATATGTAAGAAAGAAAAATAAACCAACATTTGAGACTGTTAGGCCCTGTACCTAAGCCTCAGAGTGGACTTTTTCTATACTGAGAATAGAATGTAGGTATCTAAGTATACTTATGAAGCCATGTCCATCTAAGACTCTGGGTACCAAATAGTTTATTATCTCAATGATATAACTAATG
>NW_007385490.1:0-1319 GCF_000475195.1 Diaphorina citri
GTACTTGTTGGAAGGAAAAAAAGGAACTTTATTTGAAGGAAAATTGGGATGTACAGGATTTGGACATTTTTCTTAAAAACTTGGATTTTTTTCTTGCTGCTTTGGGAAACACTAAACAACTTGGTTGCCTAGTAACATGATGTAAACATCAGGCGGTCCGTTGATTGGAACCGAAAATTAGGCGGGTGGTTCATCAGTACCGAACACTGAGACAATCCACGGTGGTAAAACTCGACCTTTATCACCCCATTAAAAGTTTACGTTTTAACTCCACCGTTTTGCATTTGGTTTAGATTAATGTTTGGTCCTCTATAACTCGCAATAGCCTGGTCCGATTTTGTTGAAATTTGGTAAGGAATTTAAGAGATCAATTCACAGTGATTGATTTAATATTGACCTAACGTCCTAACATCACTGTTTGGTTTTGGACTCTTGGGCCTCTGATATGGGGCTGCTATTTATTATATTTTGGGAAAGAGAAAAAAAAGAGGGGGGGAATTGGGGGAATGGAGCGTAATTTGGGGTAGGCGAAGGGTTTTGAGGTCCCCAAGGAATAACCACGTCCATTAATTTCAACTAAATAATTCTGACAAGTCAACATCTTCTCCACAAATGCACAATTCATATTTTGAAAAGCCACCAAATTACCATTATGAATATTGTAATTAAGTGGTATGTACATACCTACATTCTGAATAATTATATGTAATACCTATAGTTACCTACCCACGCTGTCTGCTCCCTCCCACGTAACTATACTACATGATACCTACTCCTACCTCCTATGTACCTCCTATGTACCACCCACGTATAGTACATGATACTCCTACCTACCTAGACATTATAAATTATGTAGGTAATTATAGTCAATGCAGGTATTATAGGCAATAGGTACTCATGCTAGTTAACCGTTTCCCTTTTTCTCTTCCCTGTGGTATTTTGGAGCCTTCTGTCAAGCGCCTAATAAACATTTTCATATCTTTTTCTCTCACTCATTCACTCACTCACTCATTCTCTCTCTCTCTCCTCTCTCTCTCTCTCTCTCTGTTTTTCCTCTTGGTAAATATTTTGGAGCCTTCTGTCAAGCGCCTAATGAACATTATCTTCTTTTTTTTTACAAATTGGTATTATAGCTCACTGTCCCTCTGCATTTATCCCCCCCTCTCTCTCTCTCTCTCCCTATTTTGTCCCTTGTAGTAAAATTTTCATTCTTTTTCTGGTGCTTTCTAATAAAATTTTCATATTAATAGCAATTTTTTTATATGGGTATTATAAATAGCTTCTCTCTCTTTCTCTCTCTCTCTCTCTCCCTCCAAAAC
>NW_007385490.1:2400-3100 GCF_000475195.1 Diaphorina citri
GCCCCCCCCCCCTCTCTCTCTCTATGTCCTGTTTTATCAGAAGCAACAAATATATTCATGCATATATTGTATTATACTAAACTTATGTTATTGTTAAAAAATAAAGTAAAAAAAAAATAATTTAATTAAATCAATGTGCACAAAATCAACACGTCGACTTCCGTCGCATTCTCAACACATTCGCTGCGCCGTTCACATTCACAGGTCTTCACAATCTCGACTCCCTGGTCCTTGCGCACAATCAACTGCGCACGATTCCCCCACGCGTGTTCGCCCATCTGCCCCTCCTCAACTCTCTGGAACTCGATGGCAATCATATTCACACCGTGGACCCGGCCGCCTTCTCAGGCCTCGAAGGTAAGAGAGAAAATCACTTTATTTTATCTTGCCAAGATGTTGTTGTCTGCTGTAGAGCAAGGCGACTTTCAGCATTTCTCTCTTCAGTAGAAGTGACTTTTTTTAATAGCGCCCGAAACGTACGCTTTTCTAGGCCCGGCCAAAGGAAACTTTGATCCTGAATAAAAGCCGAACCGAACCTTTTGGAAACACGGCGCAAGGGGTTTGATAGAGGGATCCGTAACTGCCAAGATTTTACCGTTCCGAAATCGAACAGAGAAGGAAGACAGGATAGTAGGAAGCCAGCTGTTCCGAGAACGAACATTGTGCGTTGAGGATAAAATCCGCCACGAGCGGGAATCGA
>NW_007385491.1:0-1966 GCF_000475195.1 Diaphorina citri
GTGGATAGGAGTGAAGGACTCAAGATCAGAGGTAAGTGGAGATGAAATGGAGGTGATGAGTTGTATAGCACTGGAGATCAGAGGTAAGTGGAGATTTGTAAAGAGTGAGTTTAAAATAACTTCCCTTAACTGTGCGTGGATATATTGAAATATGTCCTTGGGAAAATCTACATGCTGATCACCAGAAATTGGGACATTACAATAACGTAAATTGTATTTATTTAATATTAAAAAAAAAACTACTACTCGTTTCAGTGGAGCCAGCGGCGATAGCATGTTGAATACACCAGTTCTCCACAGATCACTGAAGTTAAGCAACGTTGTGCGTGTTTGGTATCCAGATAGTTGACCATCAGGGCAATCACGTGCTGCTGGCTTTTTTGGCACTACTCAGGTTGGGTGAAATACTGAGTTTATTGTGAGGAGCCATTAAAAAACTTGGGGGTTTTTATTCAGGGATTGAACCTTTAAAAATTGTTTTCATTTTTCTGTTCAGGTAACATCAACATCTGTCTGATGGGAGACCCTGGAGTGGCCAAGTCTCAGCTTCTCTCCTATTAACTACTGTAAAACATGGAACTCTGTTAAAAAAATATATAAAACAACTAACACCGTACTAACACTACTAACTAGTATTTACAATAAATTTGACTTACTAACAATATCTCGAACCAACCAGCAACATACAACAGAGATCCCAAGTAATAAAATAAAAGTGAGATCAAAGAAGCGAAACACAACTGATTTTACTGATTAAAACATCTAATCTGTAAGATACGAGCAATACCCTTTTTAAAACGAAACCCAATTTTTGTTTCAAAATCTCGCTAAACTGAGTGACCCTGTATCAACCAATAACGGAACCCATAATAATTTGTAGTAATATTTGTAACCTACTTACAATTTTTTTCGACCGCAACGGGAATCGAACCCGGGTCTCCCGCTCACACGGCACGTTACTTTCTTTCTATCAACCCCACCTCGCCAGTCATCTTCCCCATGCCCATCATATTAGGATAATGTCTATCTATCCACCGTGCCCCTCCACCAAAATCTTTATAGCCAGCGTGGGTCCCATAGCCCGCTGTGTAATCTACTGCCGTGTCTACAGCAGATAGATAAGGGGCATTAGCCGCTACCTGATTACCCCCTAGGCCACCCCCGCCCCCGCCCCCACCAAACAGGAGACCAAACCCAGGCCCATTCCTACAGATACGAAGCAGAGAGAATACATAGGGGAGCGCTATCACTCCTAGGATGATTATCTTCTTTATAATGAGGACCGAGATGAGAAGAGGGATCAACAGGGCCTTGATGACCATGAATTTGAGAACCGCTACCAGTGGAAACAGAGCCATGTACTTCTTGGAGTTGTGCTTGTGTGTTCTACCTGCGAGGGGGGGGGAGAGGAAACAGAGGAAATCTTGAAATCATCTTTATGAATAATTCACTTTTCACGAGAAAACGGCTCGACCGATTTTTTTCTCTTCTTTTTAAGAACAGTACTGAGGGTGACATAGGCTACAAAGTGTTAGGGTTGGGACATCGACATCGATGTTTTGAAAACATCGATACATCGGAACAAAAACATCGATGTCAACATCGATGTTTTTGATTACGATACATCGGATACTCGATATATCGAAGTTTAAAAACATCGATGTATCGAACATCGATGTTTTCGTCTCGATGTCCCAACCCTATCCTGAGGTACGGGAATTATTGAGAGAATTGGTCAAAAATAATAGAGTCCTAACTTTGCCCGAATTCAATCCTTCTCTGGACAATGTTGATGCAAAAGCCTGGCTTCAAACAGCAGACGTTTGTTTTTCTGAAAACCCTAGGTTTGGGAGTGATCTTATTCTAACACTGGGCCAAGCATTAAAAGGACCAGCAGCACAATGGCTTACGGAAGTGTCTACTCCGAACATCACCTGGGAAGAATTCAAAATTTTATTTAGTACAG
>NW_007385491.1:2122-3100 GCF_000475195.1 Diaphorina citri
CTCTCCTCGAATTCGAGACAATCTAATATTATATTATTACTCCAAGGCTTTAACCTCACTTTACTCGGGCTAAATATTGAAGAATTGTGTTGTTATTTTTGTTTCACAGAGGACAAACTGCTATTCACGCGTATTTTCAACACGATTCAACAGTTTGCCGGAACTAACAAGGTAGTGAAGGCTAGCAGAAGGTTCGCGAGCAATGCGCCAGTAAGGATTTTGGTCCCGGGTCTTATTGAAGAGTGTATTGAGAGTTATGAAGGAACTTAATGGTATGGCAAGTGAATCAGGGCCCGGACCACAATTAACCTTTGTCTAGCCGGATCTTAACCTCAATGTATGGCAAGGTGAATCAGGCCCGGACCACACTCACCTTTGTGTAAGAACAGGAATTCTATAAATAGGGTCTGGACCACAACTACGGAATGTACAAAAAAGAAGGTACCCATTATTATTATTTTTTTTTTAGGTGGTTACTTTTCTGATGGTCGTCCGTATTTTTATCTGTTTTTTGTTTTTGTTTTGTTTTTTTTTTTTTTTTTTTTTTTACTAATTTTGATCATGTTAGGGGTACTGAAAGCCCACCAGAAATAGCTGAAAGAATGTGTGTAGAGCAACCTAAAAAGATAGCATATGTTTATTGGATTTAACAGCTGAAATTCTGGACTATATCCCCATCTATTCAGTGTAAATATTTCGTATTTTTTAAATGTTTTTGTTGTAATTTGGCTATCACAAGAAGTTTCTTGTGAGAACGTTTGCCCGTATACCTGATGTTAGATTTAATATAGGCTGGTAGTGTCGCTTCGGTTTGAACTCTTGATGTTCGCGCACCTCCCGGAACTTCTTGTTGTCGTTAGATTTAGTGTAAACTTTAGCTGTAAGATTTGTGTGTGCTTTGAATAATTCAATAAAACTCTCACTTTTATTATTATTATTTTGTAAAAAAGTTTTTTTTTTTTTTTCATTTTTTTTTTT